>NW_027449445.1:32500-99000 GCF_964194025.1 Convolutriloba macropyga | reverse complement strand
TAACTAGATTGTAAAACAAATAGAATTTTTACTATAGCTTGCGTAGAAAAAAAGTTAGTATTTCATACGGAAATTTGCGAATTTCGCAAATAACAAATTTTAAAAATAGGTCTTTTTCGTCGGGTCAAGGAGTTGTCCAAATCTAACCAAACTAGGTATCGAGTATCCCATGGGTAACTAGATTGTAAAACAAAAAGAATTTTTACTATAGCTTGCGTAGAAAAAAAGTTAGTATTTCATACGGAAATTTGCGAATTTCGCAAATAACGAATTTTAAAAATATGTCTTTTTCGTCGGGTCAAGGAGTTGTCCAAATCTAACCAAACTCGGTATCGAGTATCCCATGGGAAACTAGATTGTAAAACAAAATGAATTTTTACTATAGCTTGCGTACAAAAAAGTTAGTATTTCATACGGAAATTTGCGAATTTCGCAAATAACGAATTTTAAAAATAGGTCTTTTTCGTCGGGTCAAGGAGTTGTCCAAATCTAACCAAACTCGGTATCGAGTATCCCATGGGAAACTAGATTGTAAAACAAAATGAATTTTTACTATAGCTTGCGTACAAAAAAAGTTAGTATTTCATACGGAAATTTGCGAATTTCGCAAATAACGAATTTTGAAAATAGGTCTTTTTCGTCGGGTCAAGGAGTTGTCCAAATCTAACCAAACTCGGTATCGAGTATCCCATGGGAAACTAGATTGTAAAACAAAAAGAATTTATACTATAGCTTGCGTAGAAAAAAAGTTAGTATTTCATACGGAAATTTGCGAATTTCGCAAATAACGAATTTTAAAAATAGGTCTTTTTCATTGGGTCAAGGAGTTGTTCAAAGCGAACCATACTCGGTATCGAGTATCCCTTGGGAAACTAGATTGTAAAACAAAATGAATTTTTACTATAGCTTGCGTACAAAAAAGGTTAGTATTTCATACGGAAATTTGCGAATTTCGCAAATAACGAATTTTAAAAATAGGTCTTTTTCGTCGGGTCAAGGAGTTGTCCAAATCTAACCAAACTCGGTATCGAGTATCCCATGGGAAACTAGATTGTAAAACAAAAAAAATTTTTACTATAGCTTGCGTAGAAAAAAAGTTAGTATTTCATACGGAAATTTGCGAATTTCGCAAATAACGAATTTTAAAAATAGGTCTTTTTCATTGGGTCAAGGAGTTGTTCAAAGCGAACCAAACTCGGTATCGAGTATCCCATGGGAAACTAGATTGTAAAACAAAATGAATTTTTACTATAGCTTGCGTACAAAAATTTAGTATTTCATACGGAAATTTGAGAATTTCGCAAATAACGAATTTTAAAAATAGGTCTTTTTCGTCGGGTCAAGGAGTTGTCCAAATCTAACTAAACTAGGTATCCAGTATCCCATGGGTAACTAGATTGTAAAACAAAAAGAATTTTTACTATAGCTTGCGTAGAAAAAAAGTTAGTTTTTCATACGGAAATTTGCGAATTTCGCAAATAACGAATTTTAAAAATAGGTCTTTTTCGTCGGGTCAAGGAGTTGTCCAAATCTAACCAAACTCGGTATCGAGTATCCCATGGGTAACTAGATTGTAAAACAAAAAGAATTTTTGGTATAGCTTGCCTAGGAAAAAAGTTAGTAGTTCATACGGAAATTTTCTATTATTTCGAATAATTTTGCGATTATAATTTTAAAAATAGGTCTTTTTCGTCGGGTCAAGGAGTTGTCCAAATCGAACCAAACTCGGTATCGAGTATCCCATGGGTAACTAGATTGTAAAACAAAAAGAATTTTTACTATAGCTTGCGTAGAAAAAAAGATAGTATTTCATACGGAAATTTGCGAATTTCGCAAATAACGAATTTTAAAACTAGGTCTTTTTCGTCGGGTCAAGGAGTTGTCCAAATCTAACCAAACTCGGTATCGAGTATCCCATGGGAAACTAGATTGTAAAACAAAAAGAATTTTTACTATAGCTTGCGTAGAAAAAAAGTTAGTATTTCATACGGAAATTTGCGAATTTCGCAAATAACGAATTATAAAAATAGGTCTTTTTCGTCGGGTCAAGGAGTTGTCCAAATCTAACCAAACTCGGTATCGAGTATCCCATGGGAAACTAGAGTGTAAAACAAAATGAATTTTTACTATAGCTTGCGTACAAAAAAAGTTAGTATTTTATTCGGAAATTTGCGAATTTCGCAAATAACGAATTTTAAAAATAGGTCTTTTTCGTCGGGTCAAGGAATTGTCCAAATCTAACCAAACTCGGTATCAAGTATCCAATGGTAACTAGATTGTAAAACAAAAAGAATTTTTGGTATAGCTTGCCTAGGAAAAAAGTTAGTTTTTCATACGGAAATTTCCGTTTAATTCGAATAATTAATTTTAAATAATTTTTTAAAAAAGGTCTTTTTGATTAGGTCAAAAAGTTGTTGAAGTCAATCCAAACTTGGTATGGAGTATCCCCTGTATATATAGAGTCTCAAACAAAAAGAATTTTTACAATAGCTTGCATAGAAAAGAAGTTAGTATTTCATACGGAAATTTGCGAATTTCGCAAATAACGAAATTTAAAAATAGGTCTTTTTCGTCGGGTCAAGGAGTTGTTCAAATCGAACTAAACTCGGAATCGAGTATCCCAAGGGTAACTAGATTGTAAAACAAAAAGAAGTTTTGGCATAGCTTGCCTAGGAAAAAAGTTAGTTTTCCATACGGAAATTTGCGAATTTCGCAAATAACGAATTTTAAAAATAGGTCTTTTTCGTCGGGTCAAGGAGTTGTTCAAATCGAACCACAGTCGGTATCGATTATCCCATGGGTAACTAGATTGTAAAACAAAAAGAATTTTTGGTATAGCTTGCCTAGGAAAAAAGTTAGTTTTTCGTACGTTAATTTCCGATTAATTCGAATAATTAATTTTAAAAATAGGTCTTTTTCGTCGGGTCAAGGAGTTGTTCAAATCGAACCAAACTCGGTATCGAGTATCCCATGGGTATCTAGATTGTAAAACAAAAAGAATTTTTACTATAGCTTGAGTAGAAAAAAAGTTAGTATTTCATACGGAAATTTGCGAATTTCGCAAATAGCGAAATTTAAAAATAGGTCTTTTTCGTCGGGTCAAGGAATTGTCCAAATCTAACCAAACTCGGTATCGAGTATTCCATGGGAAACTAGATTGTAAAACAAAAAGAATTTTTACTATAGCTTGCGTAGAAAAAAGTTAGTATTTCATACGGAAATTTGCGAATTTCGCAAATAACGAATTTTAAAAATAGGTCTTTTTCGTCGGGTCAAGCAGTTGTCCAAATCTAACCAAACTCGGTATCGAGTATCCCATGGGTATCTAGATTGTAAAACAAAAAGAATTTTTACTATAGCTTGCGTAGAAAAAAAGTTAGTATTTCATACGGAAATTTGCGAATTTCGCAAATAGCGAAATTTAAAAATAGGTCTTTTTCGTCGGGTCAAGGAATTGTCCAAATCTAACCAAACTCGGTATCGAGTATCCCATGGGAAACTAGATTGTAAAACAAAAAGAATTTTTACTATAGCTTGCGTAGAAAAAAGTTAGTATTTCATACGGAAATTTGCGAATTTCGCAAATAACGAATTTTAAAAATAGGTCTTTTTCGTCGGGTCAAGCAGTTGTCCAAATCTAACCAAACTCGGTATCGAGTATCCCATGGGAAACTAGATTGTAAAACAAAAAGAATTTTTACTATAGCTTGCGTAGAAAAAAAGTTAGTATTTCATACGGAAATTTGCGAATTTCGCAAATAACGAATTTTAAAAATAGGTCTTTTTCGTCGGGTCAAGGAGTTGTCCAAATCTAACCAAACTAGGTATCGTGTATCCCATGGGTAACTAGATTGTAAAACAAAAAGAATTTTTACTATAGCTTGCGTAGAAAAAAAGTTAGTATTTCATACGGAAATTTGCGAATTTCGCAAATAACGAATTTTAAAAATAGGTCTTTTTCGTCGGGTCAAGGAGTTGTCCAAATATAACCAAACCCGGTATGTAGTATCCCATGGGTAACTAGATTGTAAAACAAAAAGAATTTTTGGTATAGCTTGCCTAGGAAAAAAGTTAGTATTTCATACGGAAATTTCCGATTAATTCGAATAATTAATTTTAAATAATTTTTAAAAAAAGGTCTTTTTGATTAGGTCAAAAAGTTGTTGAAGTCAATCCAAACTTGGTATGGAGTATCCCCTGTATATATAGAGTCTCAAACAAAAAGAATTTTTACAATAGCTTGCATAGAAAAGAAGTTAGTATTTCATACGGAAATTTGCGAATTTCGCAAATAACGAATTTTAAAAATAGGTCTTTTTCGTCGGTTCAAGGAGTTGTTCAAATCGAACCAAACTCGGTATCGAGTATCCCATGGGTAACTAGATTGTAAAACAAAAAGACTTTTTGGCATAGCTTGCCTAGGAAAAAAGTTAGTTTTCCGTACGGAAATTTGCGATTAATTCGAATAATTATTTTTAAAAATAGGTCTTTTTCATTGGGTCAAGGACTTGTCCAAATCTAACCAAACTAGGTATCGAGTATCCCATGGGTAACTAGATTGTAAAACAAAAAGAATTTTTACTATAGCTTGCGTAGAAAAAAGTTTGTATTTCATACGGAAACTTGCGAATTTCGCAAATAACGAATTTTAAAAATAGGTCTTTTTGGTCGGGTCAAGGAGTTGTCCAAATCTAACCAAACCCGGTATGTAGTATCCCATGGGTAACTAGATTGTAAAACAAAAAGAATTTTTGGTATAGCTTGCCTAGGAAAAAAGTTAGTATTTCATACGGAAATTTCCGATTAATTCGAATAATTAATTTTAAATAATTTTTAAAAAAAGGTCTTTTTGATTAGGTCAAAAAGTTGTTGAAGTCAATCCAAACTTGGTATGGAGTATCCCCTGTATATATAAAGTCTCAAACAAAAAGAATTTTTACAATAGCTTGCATAGAAAAGAAGTTAGTATTTCATACGGAAATTTGCAAATTTCGCAAATAACGAATTTTAAAAATAGCTCTTTTTCGTCGGTTCAAGGAGTTGTTCAAATCGAACCAAACTCGGTATCGAGTATCCCATGGGTAACTAGATTGTAAAACAAAAAGACTTTTTGGCATAGCTTGCCTAGGAAAAAAGTTAGTTTTTCGTACGGAAATTTGCGAATTTCGCAAATAACGAATTTTAAAAATAGGTCTTTTTCGTCGGGTCAAGGAGTTGTTCAAATCGAACCAAACTCGGTATCGAGTATCCCATGGGTAACTAGATTGTAAAACAAAAAGAATTTTTGGTATAGCTTGCCTAGGAAAAAAGTTAGTAGTTCATACGGAAATTTGCTATTATTTCGAATAATTTTGCGATTATAATTTTAAAAATAGGTCTTTTTCGTCGGGTCAAGGAGTTGTTAAAATCGAACCAAACTCGGTATCGAGTATCCCATGGGTAACTAGATTGTAAAACAAAAAGAATTTTTGGCATAGCTTGCGTAGAAAAAAAGTTAGTTTTTCGGACGGAAATTTGCGATTAATTCGAATAATTAATTTTAAAAATAGGTCTTTTTCGTCGGGTCAAGGAGTTGTTCAAATCGAACCAAACTCGGTATCGAGTATCCCATGGGTAACTAGATTGTAAAACAAAAAGAATTTTTGGTATAGCTTGCCTAGGAAAAAAGTTAGTAGTTCATACGGAAATTTGCTATTATTTCGAATAATTTTGCGATTATAATTTTAAAAATAGGTCTTTTTCGTCGGGTCAAGGAGTTGTTCAAATCGAACCAAACTCGGTACCGAGTATCCCAAGGGTAACTAGATTGTAAAACAAAAAGAATTTTTGGCATAGCTTGCGTATGAAAAAAGTTAGTTTTTCGTACGGAAATTTGCGAATAATTCGAATAATTAATTTTAAAAATAGGTCTTTTTCATTGGGTCAAGGACTTGTCCAAATCTAACCAAACTCGGTATCAAGTATCCCATGGGTAACTAGATTGTAAAACAAAAAGAATTTTTGGTATAGCTTGCCTAGGAAAAAAGTTAGTTTTTCATACTGAAATTTGCGAATTTCGCCAATAACGAATTTTAAAAATAGGTCTTTTTCATCGGGTCAAGGATTTTTTCAAAGCAAACGAAATTGTTATCCAAGACTACCAGTAGTATGTAGGTTGTAATGCAAAAAGAATGGTTTGCCTAACTGCCCCACAAAAAAAGTGGATATCTCACACGGAAATTTCGACTTTTTCGCTAACTTTATTTTTAAAAATAGTTAAATTTTATCGGGTCAAGGAGTTGTCCAAATCTAACCAAACTCGGTATCAAGTATCCCATGGGTAACTAGATTGTAAAACAAAAAGAATTTTTGGTATAGCTTGCCTAAGAAAAAAGTTAGTTTTTCATACTGAAATTTGCGAATTTCGCAAATAACGAATTTTAAAAATAGGTCTTTTTCATCGGGTCAAGGAGTTGTTCAAAGCAAACCAAATTGTTATTCCAGACTACCAGTAGTGTGTAGGTTGTAATGCAAAAAGAATGGTTTGCCTAACTGCCCCACAAAAAAGTGGATATCTCACACGGAAATTTCGACATTTTCGCTTACTTTATTTTTAAAAATAGTTAAATTTTATCGGGTCAAGGAGTTGTCCAAATCAAACCAAACTCGGTATCGAGTATCCCACGGGTAACTAGATTGTAAAACAAAAAGAATTTTTGCTAAAACTTGCGTAGAAAAAAAGTTAGTTTTTCGTACGGAAATTTTGATTAATTCGAATAATTAATTTTAAATAATTTTTTAAAAATAGGTCTTTTTGATTAGGTCATAGAGTTGTTCAAAGTGAACCAAACTTGGTATGGAGTATCACCAGTGCAATGAGAGTGTAAAGTAAAAAGAGTTTTTGGGTATAGCTTGCCTAGGAAAAGATTTAGTTTTTCATACGGAAATTTGCGATTATTTCAAATAAGTAATTTAAAAAATAGGTCTTTCGAATTAAGTCTTAGAGTTGTCCAAATCAAACCAATTTGATATCTCAGACTACCAGTAGTATGTAGATTGTAGTGCAAAAAGAATGGTTTGCCTTTTTGCCCTACAAAAAAGTAGATATTTCACACGGAATTTTCGGCTTTTTCTCTTCTATATTAAAAATAGGGTTAGTTTTTCAGCTTTGACAATGGAACAAACAGGTCTCGTTTTGAATGAAACTGGCCTTATTTATGAAAGGCGTCGCTCGTATTCTGTTCCAAATGTTCCTACTTCCACGGTTACTCTCCGCAGCTTGCTCTCTGAGATAAATGCGCTTAAGGAAAAGATCAGACAACTCGAAGAAAGAGTACAAACTTTAGAGGGAGCTAATTCGGAAGTTGTTGATCTAACCGGAGACGTGAGTTTTGATTCGACGGTGTCCGTTCATTCAAGTGACATGAGCGAAGAAATTCCAAATGGCATTTAAAGCGACCATAGACATTGATAGACTGAGGTTTAGTTTGAATGGCAATTGTTAATCGGTCTCATGCTAGCAGAAACTTGTGTTTTTATGTTGCTACGTTTAGGTGCAGTTTATTAATACATACTTTTACATTCAAAAAGTTTTGGCAATGCTATATGTGTTCTTATCTGGCCCTCTAATCTTGATATCAGTTCGGCTGTAGTAGTTTAAAAGGTTCTCAATAATTCTCTTATTTTCAGGTACAAGATGCCTTTCAAAATTGAATTTGTTTTTCTTACTGAAGCGTGCCAGGTCTTGAAGTTATCATTATTTGACCCTCGATGGCGGAAGGAATTTCAAGTGAGCCAGAGAATGCAGCTGGAAATAGATGAAAAAGTAACCCTGAAGATTGATAATGTGGACACAGAATGCGTCCTTTTGAAGCATGGAACACCAGCTGCAATGGCGGTTGAATACGAGTCGTTGAGAGAGCTCTATTCGTCATTTTCCGATCAGTGTGAGAGAGACGTGGTTGCAACGCCAAAGAGGGGTGCGAAGTGGACACACAATGCAACTGAAACTCCGACTCCAAACAACATGTCTCAAACGCCGGAGAATTTGGTTAGAATAATGTTTCTACTGGTTTAGAGTAGTCAGATTATGTATGATGGGTTGCTGAGAGTAGTAAAGGCGGAGAAAACCTAATTGATTAAATGCATTTTTGCTCTGAGAGCTTGCAAAACTTTTTGACCATAGGTTTTTTAAACTTATAGTGTAACTTTAATAGAAGCTGTCAATGCATTAATTGGTTGTTTAGAAATGCAGTAACCATGCCAAAATTGAAGCAATTCTGAAGGAGGACAAACAATTGATCTCTGATTTGATACAGAGTAACCAGAAGGCTGTCGCTGATTGCAACAAGAAATTGGAGCAACAGCTGCAGAGTTTGAAAGCGATTGTGAGTATTTTCGAATCTTTAAAATAATCTTGTTATAAACTCGATTTAGGAATGTTCATTATAGATTGTAGTCACTTAACTCTCAAGACCTATCGATAGAGTAGTTACTTGATTGAGAATAGTTGAGGTCGTCAATTTTTTTAGATAGACGTGCATAGAGAAAAGATTCAGGATGACGCAAGGGATGATCAGACAGAAGACCTTCCGAGCTTTTACAACGACATTGATCTGGAGAGTTTACCAAAGGCTGACAGACCTGAGCAGCATGGTAAAATCTTGCCAGTGGCACTGTGGGGTGAAAAGGGCCTGCAGAGGGAAATCATTTCACCCACGCGAGACAGTGAAGTGAGAAAGCCTACCTCGCCAAAGAGAACAAAAATTTTCAAAGGTTGAGTTTGTCTTAAAATCTTGACTTAAAAGAGATAATAATGGGGCGGATCTTATTGAAAAAATTGATGGAACAATGAACTGTTAAGATTAACAATTTTTTGCTTTTAATATGTAGTGTAATATGTATTACAAACCTCACTTGAAATTTTTTAGGCCTAGTGAAGAAAAACTTTCCCGCTCGTATTTGGCCAGACGCATACTCAGAAGCTCGGGCATCAGCAAACCGATCAGGCATGGACTCCTTGAGGTATAGAAAGAGGAAGAGCGATCCTTTTTGGTGCGATCAACAGAAAAAGAAGGCAGCTAAGAAGTTAAAGAAAAATCAAGGCGCGTCTGACGAAGTATCACTAAATACTGAAGACACCAACAGGGAGAGTCAGGATGAGGAAGATAGTGATGACCATGAAGGTTCTGCAACTGCGATGAATGAGTAACGAGCTTGTTTGGAAGATTTGTTGGAAAGATTTTAGATTTAGAGTACTGATTTTCCTTTGAAAGGTGCTTTTTGCAGTGACAGTTGTTTTCTGAGAATGATTTGTTTTGTCAAGATTTGTTTAACTCAGTTTTCTTTACAAGGTGCTCTTTTTCCAATTTGTTTCAATTAATTACAATTACAATGACTTATTAAGTCTAGATTTACAGTACTTAGTTTTCATGAAAAGGTTAGAGAATTGTTAGAGCTTGTTATTATTTCAAGAAGTTTATTTTCAGTCTCGTAATTTAGCTGAGTTTTTTCAGATTGTTGAAAATGAAAAGAACTCGTCATGATCAAGCGAAAAAAAGCTTCAATACGGATTCTGAAGCTGAAAGTGAAAACGCGGTCAAAGCTCACCTCGTGTCGAGTAATATGGCCTGGTTGTTTGTTGACAAGGAACTCATGCTTTTGAGTTTAAGTAGTACAAAGTGGCCCTCAAAACTCAAGGCATCTCAAAAGCTAAGCATGATTGAGGGAGAGTGCTACGATCTGAAGACAAAGGATAACGAGTACCCCTGTCGCTTGCTCACAAAAGGTCCTGCGAAGAAAGTGGAACAGGAGTTGGCACATTACAAGGCGGAGCTTGAAGAAGGAAAACGGCCATCGGACTTGAGAAAGAAAGTGCTCACATCATCGAAAGCTCCAATGGTTGAAGTTGACTTCCTGAGTTCTTCTCGTCCTCCAATAATGACGAGCGCGGAGTTAAGTCTCGGAAAAGACAGTGGACAGACTTCAAAGAAAGCGAAGTCGAGTGCCAGTCAGCAACCAGCTGTCGTACAAAGCAACACTTGTGACCAGGTAATTTTTTCAATGGAGAAAAACAAACGTTTTAGGCCAAAAAATACTTAATATTTTGCATGGTGTACTGGCTAACTATCCTAGTTCAATTAGGGAATTGTCCGATCTGATGACTCTTTGCCTGTAGGAACAAGAAGTAGTTGCTTTGTCTCAACCCTGCCCATCTGCCGCTCTCCCTGGTAACAGTGCAGGCAGTGTTGCAGAAGACAATGACTGTGGACCAGATTGCCCGCTCCTCGCAGAATTTCTAGATCAGCATGCTCTAGAAATGAATGAGCTGAGAAAGGCCTTCGAAGAACAGAAAAAGAGAGATGAGACTAGACGAACAAATCTGTGCTCCCGAATTGAGCAGAAAGTAAGTTTGGTCTATGCAAGTTTACTCCATGCGAAGGATTGTTTTATTTCACTTCACCCTATCTAGTAGATTTATCGTGCTTTGACAATAGACCTTGCATTAACCTAGGTAACATCATTTTTGTTCAGACTATCGAGTTGAAAGAACTGCGTTTGTTTGACGTCCACGGTTTCCGGAGTGTGGACGAACATCCTTCGCGAGCCAGAGGCACTGAAGTAGTTCTGCATGAGGACGAGGATTTATTGTCCATTTACGCGGGAACCGATGTTGGGAAACTTGCCAGAGCACTGTTCGATAAGTTATTTGAGGAAAGCGATCGTGGTAACTTCATCCTTGCACCCAGACGAAAAGAAGCTGACGGCCGAACAGAAGCTCCAGAAAACCTTCTTGAAAAATTTCACAGTAAGATTTTTTGTAAATAATTAGTTCTTGTAGACAACTTGTTTTTTCCTTTTTTAAGATTTCCCCTTAACGTTCATTATAAGTCGCTAAATTTTGAAATTGAAAAAAGCCACGTAACTATTTGAAAAGTTTTGAAAAAGCATGATTAATAAAGTTCATTCAGCAGTTTTTTTCGTTCAGAAGTGGTGAGGCAGAAGTATCCTGACACCCCAAAGCTAGCGTGTGAAGAAGCAAGGAAGGCTGCGAATCAGTACGGCAAAGACTGTCGCAAAAAGAATGCCAGCGCAAACAACTAAACATTTTATTTTGATTCATTGATTAATTGCAGAAATTCCAGATTTAACTTAGAAAATTACCCTTCGAGTTCATTCGTTCTGTTTCAATAAGATAAACTGATTAATTCTCGCTCGGTCTCAGTCTTTATTTACGTTTCTTATACAACTTTGTACGTTAATTTATAGCTTATGCAGTAATTTTAAAATTGATTTTGAGATTTGCGAACTTTGTTTCATTGCATAATTGCAGACTAAGAAATTTACCCTTGCAGTTCATTTTTCTCCAATTTCATTTAGCTCGTCTTCACTTTTCCTAAAGAGTTTTACGCTGACAAGATTAAATTAGACTTGGTGAGGCACTTTATGTGAGGCAATGTTCGATTAATGAGAGGTTTTTTTTATCTGACTCAATTTTGAGCTTAAGTTTTTTTAAAGCAACTCGTTTTCAAATCTTGTTCAAGCTTTTCCAGTGTGATGATAAGTTGCGAAGAGTTAGTGATTGCGGATGGTCAAGTTGTTCGTCAGCTGCTTAAAGACTTCAATGTATTTCCCGAGTCAATGCTGCCTTTGAATAGTTTCGATGAGTTTGAAAAGCGTCTTCAGTATGACAAAAATCTTGCGAAAACCTATGGTAATTTGAAGAACTTTATCAGCAGTCTGTTGCAGCCGGTTTCAAGATCCTACCAGACAATTTTGGTGGCTTCGGGTTTTTTAATCACACAGGGAGAGTTCTCAAGCCATCGATCGAACCCCTTAGACCTTTTCCTGTGGGTCTGGTCAAAAACGTCCCTTGCGAGCTTCAAGATGAAATGTCAGATCTCTCGGTTATGCGTGGTGAGTTGGATACCGATGAGTTGGTTTTGCTTGGCCCAATTCGTTTCGCCAATCACTCATGCTCGCCTAATACTCAATTCTTCCTCGGTTACACCAGCCCCTTGCTTCAGCATAATAAATGCGTTTTTCTTAAAGTAATTAGCTCGATACAGCCCTTTGAAGAAATCACTGTAAAATATGGATGGTTCAAACTACTTCAAAGACGGTCGACTGATGTGTAGATGTCCACATAAAGATAAACATATTGTTTCCCCGGGAAATCCTCAGGAGTCTTTTACGCCCCCAGTTTCAAGCCCTTCTCCGAAATGCACCGAGTTACCGGCTACACCAATTGACTTGTTCCAAAGTTCAACTCAAAACGAAAGTTTCCAGACACAATATTCAGGAAGGCAATCAAGTGCTGGAACCCCTAACCTGCTGGAAGTGGAGAGAAAAAGAGGAATTTTAACTCAGAGAAAAAGGAAAGTGAAAAGACGATTAGTCGATACAGCGAGTCGACAAACACGGACATTTATCCATCAGGTAGATTCCAGTCAGTCCTCAGAGTTGGAAAGTGTGCTTGACGAAAATGAGATGAATACCACAGATCATGCAACTCCAGATAGCATTGAAAATGAGCCTGAAGATGCTTCTTGTGAAGATGCATCTTCAGTTTCTAAATCGGAGTCCGACGAAGACTCAAGCAAAGAATCTGAAACCGAGGAATACCAGTTTGTGTTCTCGCAAGACCCCTTGAGTTGTAACACGAATGTTACTGCTCATAACGCATCAATGGGATTGTATGGAATTGCTGCGCGACATTGTTTGCCTGACAAAGCCTTATTTGACCTCCTGACATGGCATAAAATTGTTCACCCGCGAGACATTTTACCAGCCCCAAATTACATTAAAAATGAAACAAACAAATTAACAGAGCGATACATTGCAGGGACAGAAACTAACGGCACGGGAGAAGTAATTTTCTTGAGTTTTGCTGATAAACTTCAAGAAAATGTTGAAAAATACATAACAGAAATTTTAGCTTATGCTAATCCTGATACGAAATCAGATCTAAAGCTCACAACCCTTTTTGAAGGAAATGCGCTTAATGTGAAACTTATCCTCAATACGGATGGAGTTAGGGTGCAAGAGTCTAGTGATTGCTCAGCCTATCCTGTTTGGGTAGCTCTGGCTGACTTGCCACCGAAATTGCGTTCTTCCTTTGATAACATCCATCTATGTTCGTTATGGTATGGCAAAGGAAGTATAGATTGGGATTCCATATTTAAGCACTATCTGTCTGAAGTATCAAAAGACAGGAAAATTAAAGTGAATGGGGTTGACTACGAGCTGAAATTTCAAACTGTTTTTGTAATACTAGATCTTGTGTGCAAGCACGATGTCCTGCAAATGAAAAAATGGATATTATGGATGCGGCTTGTGTACCATGCGAGGTGTTCAAAGATATCCAGGCGGTCGATCGTATCCAAATAATCAATCGTTCACAATGCGTGATCCTGGGATGCACGAGTACCTAGTAAGGCAGTTTGAGAGTGGGAGTGTTGAAGAAAGAAAAGCTAGAAAGGAGAAGGACCCAGAGATTGATACACTCGGAGTTAAGGGGCGATCATATTTATTTAAAGTTATTCCTAATCTTCCATTAACCTGTCCCGTTGACACAATGCACCAGTGTCTTAAAGGAGTTGCAAATGACATTATCAACTTTTTTGCTGAGCAACTGAGCAACGATGAGGTACTGAAAATTGATGACGCAACAAAACAAGTTATTTTGCCCACCGAATTCAAGCGATCAGTCAGGTCATTGCGATCCCGTGAGCACTTCAAAGCCAACGAACTCAAAACTTTTCTGCTGTATTTTGCCCCAATAGTGTTCCAAAATTTTCCAGAAAACTCTTTGGCGCATGAATCCAATTTACAAAATCTCAAATACTTAATCTTCGCACTCCGCTCTATGTACGAAAGTGTTGACGAGGCCAAGCTTTGTGGTTACTTGTTAGAAGCTTTCTGCTACAACATGTCCATCCGCTATCCTTTAAAGAAATTCGACTCAATTAATTTCCATCTGCTCCGACATCTAGCATGGCAGTGCAAATTCTTCGGGCCCTTGTGGACTACGTCTGCAACTATGTTTGAAAGTGCCAATAATCACCTCATAAAGACTTTAACTGGCACTGTTAATACCTGCAGCCTTATAGTAAAGCGATATCTTCGCAATAGACAGTTCGATAGCATGGAGGTGAAGAACGATAATCTTACCGGATTCCTTGAAGCTTTGAGGGGTAAATCAAGCGGCTTTAAAGACGATTTCTCAATGAAGCGAAACAATGTGCTCTCAAATTTTCAAAAACAATTTCCCGAGGGTCGTTTGTTTTGCAGACACCGAGGAAAATTCTACCTGGACAGCCAATTGTATACAAGATCTGAGGCAAACAGTTTTGTTTCACTTTCTGAGGAGAACGAAATTTTTGTCGGCCAGATTTTGTTGTTCCTTGAGAAAGAGTCGGTGATTTTGTGTGCTGTTCAGCTCTACAACATTCTTGACAAGCTTGCGTTAGATCTGTCGTCAACTGAGTTTCACGGACAAGACAACAAACTTAAGCCTCTTGGCTATCGTGTAGAAAAGTCGACCGAAGTTCGAGTTTTCAAGTGCTGTTCAATAAACAACAAACTTATTCTCTTCCCTTTTCTCAACAACCTTTACTTTATTAATGTGCTCACCCATTTCGAGCACGATTAATGTTGAATTAGACTTGAAGCAATCCAGACTTCTTTGTAGTTTTCCTAAAACTCTGTAATTTTCCTAAAATTCTCTTTCAGTATTTTTCGTAAAACTCTGCTAGAGCAAATTGTTTAATTTCTTTATAGATTGAATCGATGTTAATGGTTTAGTTGCCATTTAGTGCAAAAGTATTCCTCCGTTATGTCAGATTGATATTGAATTAGACGTTATTGAATCTAGACTTCGATCATTATTTTGTTAAAACTTAGACTTTAAAAGTTTTTAATGGTTCAAGGAACTGTTCAAAGTGAACCAAATGGATATCCCAGACTACCAGTAGTATGTAGGTTGTAGTGCGAAAAGAATGGTTCCTCTAACCGCCCTACAAAAAAGTAGATATCTCACACGGAAATTTCGACTTTTTCGCTGACTTTATTTTAAAAAATAGTTAAATTTTATCGGGTCAAGCAGGAGTTGTCCAAATCGAACCAAACTCGGTATTGAGTATTCCATGGGTACCTAAAATGTAAAACAAAAAGAATTTTTGCTATAGTTTGCCTAGGAAAAAAGTCTATTTCAGTCTTACTATTATTCTAAAGTGAGGGCCTCGGGCCCGCATGAGGTGCACCCCCCCTGCCCCGTTGAGACGCCGGTTAGTCGGTTCCCCCCGCTGGGATTTTTTTGTGCACCTCATGTTGGGGACGTAGTTGGCGTGCGGTCGATTTTTGGTTTCTCTTCGGTCTGGTTCAAAATCTTCGGTCGGATTGTAAACTTGCGAATTTCGCGAATGAAGAATTTTAAAAATAGGTCCTTTCATCGGGTCAAGGAGTTGTCCAAATCTAACCAAACTCGGTACCGAGTATCCCATGGGTAACTAGATTGTAAAACAAAAAGAATTTTTGGTATAGCTTGCGTAGAAAAAAAGTTAGTTTTTCGTACGGAAATTTGCGATTAATTCGAATAATTAATTTTAAAAATAGGTCTTTTTCATTGGGTCAAGGACTTGTCCAAATCTAACCAAACTCGGTATCGAGTATCCCATGGGTAACTAGATTGTAAAACAAAAAGAATTTTTGGTATAGCTTGGCTAGGAAAAAAGTTAGATTTTCGTACGGAAATTTGCGATTAATTCGAATAATTAATTTTAAATAATTTTTAAAAATAGGTCGTTTTGATTAGGTCAAAAAGTTGTTGAAATCAATCCAAACTTAGTATGGAGTATCCCCTGTTTATATAGAGTGTCAAACAAAAAGAGTTTTTACTATAGCTTGCGTAGAAAAAAAGTTAGTGTTTCGTACGGAAATTTGCGATTAATTCGAATAATTAATTTTAAAAATAGGTCTTTTTCATTGGGTCAAGGACTTGTCCAAATCTAACCAAACTTGGTATCGAGTATCCCATGGGTAATTAAATTGTAAAACAAAAAGAATTTTGGTATAGCTTGCCTAGGAAAAAAGTTAGTATTTCATACGGAAGTTTGCGAATTTCGCAAATAACGAATTTTAAAAATAGGTCTTTTTCGTCGGGTCAAGGAGTTGTCCAAATCTAACCAAACTCGGTATCGAGTATCCCATGGGTAATTAGATTGTAAAACAAAAAGAATTTTTGGTATAGCTTGCCTAGGAAAAAAGTTTCATTTCATACGGAAGTTTGCGAATTTCGCAAATAACGAATTTTAAAAATAGGTCTTTTTCATTGGGTCAAGGAGTTGTTGAAAGCGAACCAAATTGTTATCCCAGACTACCAGTAGTATGTGGGTTGTAGTGCAAAAAGAATGGTTTACCTAACTGCCCTACAAAAAAAGTAGATATCTCACACGGAAATTTCGACGTTTTCGCTTATTAAATTTTAGAAATTAGTTAAATTTGGTCGGATCTTAGAGTTGTTGAAAGCGAACCAAATTAATATTCCAGACTACCAGTATTATGTAGGTTGTAGTGCAAAAAGAATGGTTCGCCTAACTGCCCTACAAAAAAGTAGATATCTCACACGGAAATTTCGACGTTTTCGCTGACTTTATTTTAAAAAATAGTTAAATTTTATCGGGTCAAGGAGTTGTCCAAATTTAACCAAACTCGGTATTGAGTATCCCATGGGTAACTAGATTGTAAAACAAAAAGAATTTTTGGTATAGCTTGCCTAGGAAAAAAGTTAGTATTTCATACGGAATTTTCCGATTAATTCGAATAATTAATTTCAAATAATTTTTAAAAATAGGTCTTTTTCATTGGGTCAAGGACTTGTTGAAAGTGAACCAAATTGTTATCCCAGACTACCAGTAGTATGTAGGTTGTAGTGCAAAAAGAATGGTTTGCCTAACTGCCCTACAAAAAAAGTAGATATCTCACACGGAAATTTCGACGTTTTCGCTTATTTAATTTTAGAAAATAGTTAAATTTGGCCGGATCTTAGAGTTGTTGAAAGCGAACCAAATTAATATTCCAGACTACCAGTAGTATGTAGGTTGTAGTGCAAAAAGAATGGTTCGCCTAACTGCCCTACAAAAAAAGTAGATATCTCACACGGAAATTTCGACGTTTTCGCTGACTTTATTTTAAAAAATAGTTAAATTTTGTCGGGTCAAGGAGTTGTCCAAATCTAACCAAACTCGGTGTTGAGTATCCCATGGGTAACTAGATTGTAAAACAAAAAGAATTTTTTGTATAGCTTGCCTAGGAAAAAAGTTAGTTTTTCATACGGAAATTTGCGAATTTCGCAAATAATGAATTTTAAAAATAGGTCTTTTTCATTGGGTCAAGGACTTGTCCAAATCTAACCAAACTCGGTACCGAGTATCCCATGGGTAACTAGATTGTAAAACAAAAAGAATTTTTGGTATAGCTTGCCTAGGAAAAAAGTTAGTATTTCATACGGAAATTTCCGATTAATTCGAATAATTTTGCGATTATAATTTTAAAAATAGGTCTTTTTCATCAGGTTAAGGGTTGTTAAAATCGAACCAAACTCGGTATCGAGTATCCCATGGGTAATTAGATTGTAAAACAAAAAGAATTTTTGGTATTCTTGCCTAGGAAAAAAGTTAGTTTTTCATACGGAAATTTGCGAATTTCGCAAATAATGAATTTTAAAAATAGGTCTTTTTCATTGGGTCAAGGACTTGTCCAAATCTAACCAAACTCGGTGTTGAGTATCCCATGGGTAACTAGATTGTAAAACAAAAAGAATTTTTGGTATAGCTTGCCTAGGAAAAAAGTTAGTTTTTCATACGGAAGTTTGCGAATTTCGCAAATAACGAATTTTAAAAATAGGTCTTTTTCGTCGGGTCAAGGAGTTGTCCAAATCTAACCAAACTCGGTATCGAGTATCCCATGGGTAATTAGATTGTAAAACAAAAAGAATTTTTGGTATAGCTTGCCTAGGAAAAAAGTTAGTATTTCATACGGAAATTTGCGAATTTCGCAAATAACGAATTTTAAAAATAGGTCTTTTTCATTGGGTCAAGGAGTTGTTCAAAGCGAACCAAACTCGGTATCGAGTATCCCATGGGTAACTAGATTGTAAAACAAAAAGAAGTTTTGGTATAGCTTGCCTAGGAAAAAAGTTAGTATTTCATACGGAAATTTGCGAATTTCGCAAATAACGAATTTTAAAAATAGGTCTTTTTCATTGGGTCAAGGAGTTGTTCAAAGCGAACCAAACTCGGTATCGAGTATCCCATGGGTAACTAGATTGTAAAACAAAAAGAAGTTTTGGTATAGCTTGCCTAGGAAAAAAGTTAGTATTTCATAAGGAAATTTGCGATTTTCGCAAATAACGAATTTTAAAAATAGGTCTTTTTCATTGGGTCAAGGAGTTGTTCAAAGCGAACCATTTTATCTGATCTGTATGCATTTCTATGTATCTTTTTGATGATTTATGTATAGTGTTTAAATTTCTGCTGTTATTTTATTTAATTTGTATTATTTTGTTTGGAGATGGAGTTTGAGCCCGGTTTTTTTTACCGAATGCTCTGCTCAAAATCTCCTATAGTTGTTTGTTTTTAACTCCGCCGTAGCCGGTCCCCAGCCCGGTTGAGAGAAGGAGGAGGGAAACACACCCAGAACATACTGGAAAATCTCAAAGAGTTGTTTGTTAATTCAACTGTAGATTTTTTCCGACAGTATTTAACCTAATTCAGCTCTCAAAATTTATTAAAAATGTTAATTTTCAGCTGCAGCAAGATCTTCCCGGATAATAACGGGGAAAAGAGTGTAAAGAGTGTAATAGTGGTGTAAGAGTGTAATTATTAAAAGTGTAATCAAAAATTGAGAGTGGAAGGGTGTAAAAATAAAATAAATACACTTTTATTCCAATTATAAGGACCGGGGAAAAGAGTGTAAAGAGTGTAAAAATAAAAAAATTACACCCCTATTTCTCCGCTTAATTAGCGGTGTAAGAGGGTAATTATCAAGAGTGTAATTTTGAAATTAAGAGTGGAAGAGTGTAAAAATAATTTAAAGGTTGATTATTAAAAGTGTAAAAATAATTTAAAGGTGTAAAACTAAAAGTGTAAAAGAAAATTGAAGGTGGAATTATTATTGGATTTTACACTCTTATTTTTTAAAATTACACTCTTAAAATTACACTCTTACACCGCTAATTAAGCGGAGAAATAGGGGGGTAATTTTTTTATTTTTACACTCTTTACACTCTTTTCCCCGTTATTTTCCGGGAAAATCCTCCCCCCGGGACGGACTCCACCTTAGGTTAAATTAAATTGCAATTTCTTCTTGGCTCTTTTATGCATCTTTTCAGAAACGCTTTTTATAGTAGCTTTCAAGGGTGTCCTCCCGCCTCCCGTGTTGAGGAGTTTTGTTTTTCACTTGTAGGAGATCGTCGCTTTTTAATCGTTTTCCTTTGACAAAAACGATCAAAGCCCTTACGTGGTAATCATGGTTTTGTTCGTCATTCCGTCGTTTCTTTTACGTACATGTTACTCGTATTTGGTACCCGAAAATGATAGAAGGCACAAATAAAATCGCGTAAAGACTTCTGGGGGTAAAATATTCAAGGTGAAAAAAAGGAACTTTTTTTAACACTCATTAGTCATAAAAACGCTTTCTTATGGTGAGTGGAAACTCACTGATTTTTCTTTTTTGAATGGCTTTCTTCGTTGTTTTTGTTGATGAGTTAACCCAAGTTGCGTTCATTTTCATCTATCTAGTTTATTGATAGAACCTCCAGGCAACTCTCATCATTTGAGAAAATTTGACAAAATACGCTAGCAAAAGTTGTTCAAAAAGCAACTTTGCAAAAAAAAACATCTTCCAGCGATTTAATAGTTCTCACGTTTAGACTAAGAATGGCCATTTCAAAGGACCTGCAAATCTAGTAGCAGCCAATTTTGACCAAAATTGCTCAATCTATTTTTTTATTTAGAGCCATCAAATAATTTAGTTGCGCAAGGTCTTCTCATTCGTTAAGCAAAACTGTAGAATTTGAGAAATCCTATTTTTATCACAAAAGTGTTGCAATTGAAAGTGATTGAACTTGAACTTTGAAATTGGTTAGCATAAAGTTGATAGACTGTTGGCTTGCAATTCAAAGCCATTTGGCAAGCCGGACTTCCATGGAACAAAAAAGGGTAATCCTAGAAGTTGAGAGGATGCAATATTGATTTTCTGATTGTGACCGAATTTTAAAAAAGTTGTTAATCATCCGGTGTTTAACTCAGTATAATCAAACTTGATAGGGAGTGAGTGCATATCTTGCGACAAGTTATTTTGTTGTCAATTTTGGTTAATATTTGGTCAATTTGGTTAATTTTGGTCAATTATGGAATTTGGTTAATAGATACCGTGGGGGGCTTTAAAGTTCCAAATAAGGCTTAAATTCTTGAGTTCATAGTTTGACCGATTGAGCATTTGATATCGTCATAAGTCTGACACTGCTTTTGTTTCAGTTTGAATAAATTGAGTAGAGGTCAGCAATATAAAGATGCTGTTCTGGTCATTCAATTGCTCATTTGAAAGAAAAGCATAAATAATTTGGTCCAAAAAGCGAAGAGAACAAGTAGAAAAAGTTAAAGATAAGGAACACAAAGAATAAGTAGAGGAAAAAAAGAGATACATAATTATTTAGTAAACATAGATTGGATTGCGTTCCCCTTTGTAGGATACTTTCCGTCGGAAAGGTTTCCGAAGTGGGAGGACTGGAAGATGTACTACCTTGACGTTGTAGACGTGATACAGTTGACTAATGATCAGGCAATAGCGTCGTTGCTTAGTCAACTGAGAGGATGGGCGTTACAAGTGGTTTTGGAGTTACCTTTTAGATTCTGGTTGTCAGAAACTGGTGAAGTGATAATGTTGCTAGGACAATACTTTGACCTCATTGAGAAGAGGCTTTCTTTAGGTTGGGAAGAAAACTGTGATTGTACGGAAAGTATTAAAAGTAGGGGAAGAAGTATAACTGAGGAGAAAACGGAGAGAGAGAATGGTCGATTAGAGGTCAGGATAAAAGACCCCTTAGGCGAGGATTCAGAAGAAATAGTGAGGATGCAGTAATAAAAATGAAGCCATGAGGAATTTCCAGAACATGGTAGAATTGCTACAATTGAGTGAGGAGCAAGCAGAACAATTCCGTCTGAGTATGTTGGGAAAAGTAAACAGGGAAGAGCAAGTAAGTATTGAGTATCCGTACGATCAAAGAACGGACAGGAAATAATTGTGATCCCCATTGAATGACTCGAGAAAAATATTGCTTCTACAGAGTTCGAAAAAAAGTCACGAGGAAGAGAACGTATCTTGATGAAGAAACGTGCCGAGGAAAAGAAAATGTTTGTAATAGAGTTGAACAATGCAAAAAAATTGATGAAGAAAAAGAATTGGGGGATAGAGAGTTACAGTCACGACTTGAAAAGCAGAGGATTAATGGCAGCGCCAAGAGACGCTGACGCAGGTTGATATAGAAAGCAAGGAACATTGAAGAGTAGGGGTGGAGAGTATGGAAAAATTCTTGTCAAAATTGGAGGAAGTAGCCACACCTGGGGGATTTGAGTACTATGTAGGCTATTAATCAGCGAACGATGAATGAGATGACTTTTTCTTCATGAGTGATTCGGACTATGAGCACATTGAGGATGAGGAAACTGAGATCCCACCAGAGTTCTTTGAATGTACTAAAAAGAAAAGCTCTAAGGATGAACCGCTCCTCGCACCTGAGTTTTCGTTCCTAGTAGGAATTTGATATAAAAGAGATAGAGTCCATTCATAGAATTTTTGCATAAACTCTTGCTGAGGACAAACCAAGACCTAATTTTATTGAGAGATTGGCAACGTAATTGAGGAACTCCCATGTAAAGCTGAGAAACGGGATTGTGTATCTAGTAGAGATGAAGAGAAGTCTTTTCGACACTAAAATAAAATCATTAGGACAACAGTGGTTCCGATCGTCCCGAAAGCGTTAATTTCGGACCCTGGCGATGTACAGACTCACAATTAAATAGGACTGGAGAAATTTGTAGATATGTTGAGTGAAGTGGTTAATTGTCAACCCGGGTGACTTAAAAGGGAAACGGCCAAAGCTGTGTGCCGGGGAAAAAGGGACTTAAAAGGGAAACGGCCAATAACACACAAGGGGATACAACGGTTCAAGAGTTTGAGGCAGGGTTAGAATCTAGTATATGGGCAGTTGTGGACTTGCAAAACGATAGGAGCGTAGTCCAGATTCCCAAAAATTCGAACAGATGAGATAGGATTCAAGTTTTGTCGAAGATTTGTGACTTCGGCTGGGAAACAACAGGGGTTCTGGAAGTTAGTGAATCAAGCACGTCTAAAGCGGACTATGTTCAAGTTTCCGATAACTGCCCTTCAGTGCTTTCAGTGGTACACCCAGGGAAGATTTCAGTTCAATGCAGATTACAAGTGCTATCTATACCTATAGTCGCTGAGGAAAACTCTTCAGAGATTCCTATTGAGGGTTCATGTTTATCGATTTCCACCGGAGAGTAGGATCAACTCCCCAGTTTCAGTGAAGTAATAGAATGATTTTAGGTTTGTTCAGTTAGAGACACGATGAAAACAATTTTCAAAATAGAGTCCTACAGACCTGATTCGAAGGAAGATCGTGAATTACAGAGGAGATATAATTGTACATTGGATCTTGAGAACCAGTCGTGCTGAAGTAGGTCCGAGCTCCGGGCCAAACTGGAAAAGAACTCGTCTAGAGCTGAAGATGCTTGGCCTGAAGATGAAGATGGGGCCGACTGTTCTGGTGCGGGAGAGTGATACCGAGCCCAAATCGGACGTCCAACTAAACAAGATTTTCATGGCTATCTCAATGTTAAGAGAAAACCTGAGTGTCTTAGCTTGTCCTAACAACTGGAAAACAGGTGAAATTTTTTTTTGGTCGAGTAAATTTTGAGAGCTTTGGAGTAGTTCTTCATGAGAAACCAGATAGCCTGAAAAAAAATTCGCTTTTCAACTCTCAAATCAAGGACGAAATGTAGGACACCGAAGAATGGCCAGGCGGAAGTGGGTCAATTTTGGAAGTTAGTACACAAAGTTCTATAGAAAGCGATTAGGAAATTTTTAAAGCAGTTTCGAAAAGCGAAATCTGAGAGGGAGGAAATGTAGAATAGAGGCCGACTCAAGTTGCAGTGAGCAATCAGCAGAATCACATGCTCATTTAGTGAGGACTTCGGATCGAGGAGTTGTGGTCAGGTGTTAGCCGAAGCGAGTGAGTTTTGCAGTTCACCAGAGGACTTAACAACTGATGAGCGAACAAACTGGCAAGTAAGTTGAACTACAAGTTTGAGCCATCAGCTAATTCACAACACTAAGGTAACAGAGACGTAGATCACTACTGAAGAGTTGGACTTTTGGTCAACACTTGACAGTAAAACTGGAGGTCCCTTGGAAAAATTAGAAAATCTTAATGGCATGACCTCAGATAGAGTAGAGGACAGGTATGCGAACCCCCAATTGAATACAGGAGCCAAGGGGACAGAGGAATTGCAGAGAACTTTTGAGGGAGATCTAAGGCACAGAAATGTGTGGATGGTTGAAAAGGACTCTCGAGGACTTGTGGTTTTGATTGGGAGCGACGTTTTAAATGTATTAATCAGGGGGCGCGGACCTCGAATTGAATGTTATCCGTTTTCTTTGGCGTCTTCAAGCGAGAAGCAGAAGCGAGGAGGTTGATTCAATAACTATTGTATGGTTCCCACCAGTTGACAGCACAAGTGATATAGTCTACAACAGAAGGGGGAGTCTCAGTCAGTAGTCAAATTAAATTTCATTATGATTTGATGGGATCAATGGGCAAAGTCCACAGCAGAAGGGAGGAATTCTGTCAGATGGGATTCTGTTTCAACGGTTGTTGAGACTCGATGTTACGAGGGACAATGTGGCTTCAGACAATTTGGAAGTAGAGATGGACAAGGCTGAGGTTGATGAGGAGATAGTTTTGAAGGAAGAGACCTCCAGATGTGAGGGGGGGTCCAATGATGAGATGGTAGGACATCCCTTCAAGCATCGAAGGGAGAAAGATTTTTGAGGAAGTTGATTTGGTTTCATAATCTTCAGCACAAAAGCTTCTTCTTTTTTCAGTATATTATTTTATCTTGTGTTTCAAATTAGCTTCTGTATCTAACGATTGGTTGTTAAACTGCTATAATTAGTCTGAATTGCGTTAAGTTTGTTTATGTGGCGAAATAATTGCTTGATATTGTTATCCAAACTGTAATTGGTAGAGGGTGCATGGAGTATCAGTGATTAAACACAGAAAATTTGCTTCTGAATACTGTGTAGAGCAAGTTATTTGTTTCTAGTTATCCTTGAAATAGTATTAGAAACGTGAGTTGAAACTTGAGTAATTGAAATTGGAGTTAACGAAAGTTTTCAAATAGAATTTTTGTTGAGATGGCCGAGTGAAATGATGAAAAGATTCGACGGTTCACCACACCAGGTATTGGGTAGATCAGAAGTAACAGATATTCGTATTGAGATGCCTTTTTATTAGTTGTTATTTGTGTTGTATGTATAAACAGAGACAAGTTTTTAGTTTGCGTAATCTTCCGATTAGCATTAGCCATATCTGTTCATTTGAATTTGATAAATGTTCTGGAGTAATACGATGATGCACTATTAAAACTCATTTGTAGATAGCGATGGTTCACAATTTTGTTACTAGGCTTACGTTAAGTGAATAAGTCTGTTGTGATGTGTTGCGGAGCTAATTGCGAAAACTAAGGTATGCCTGGAGCAAAAGCTCCTGATAAAGGAGACTAGATGTATCAAAAACAAAAGCAGAACTTTATTTGAGTGTGGTTGGTTAAGATGGAGGTCAAATGCCAGTTTTAGCAATTATTCGGGAGAATAATAATCTAGAAGGGAGGAGTGTAGAATTTGGAAAACATTCTTTTCTCACAAAAGTGTCGCAATTGAAAACGATTAAACTTGAGTTTTGAAAATCGGTTGCAATAAAGTTGTTATTCGGACCGTTGGCTTGCCATTCAAAGCAATTTGACGAGCCAGACTTCTATGGAACAAAAAAAAGGTGTGATCCTATAAGTTGAGTGGATTCAATATTGATTTTCTGAGTGTGACCTAGTTTATAAAAGTTGTTTATCATCTGGTATTTACCTCAGTGTGATCAAACTTGGTAAAAAACCAATGCGTACCATCGGCCAAGATCTTTTGTTGTCACTTTTGAGGAATTTGTTTAATAGATACCGTGGGGAGTGCTTTAAACTTCCAAATAAGGCTTAAATTCTTGAGTTCATAATTTGACCGATTGATCATTTGGTAGCGTGATAAGTTTGATACTGCTTTTGTTTCAGTTTGAATAAATTGAGTAGAAGTCAGCAATGTATAAAGATGCTGTTCTGGTCATTCAATTGCTCATTTGAAGTCATAACAAACTTTTTGTAAGAAAAGCATAAATAATGTGGTCCAAAAAGCGAAGTGATCAATTTCTTTTGTTTTGATCATTACTGTACGTTGTTGCTTGCTAAGTTACTAAGCTGTAGGACAAAACCATCACTGAAACAGTACCATAACATAGTTGTAGCTTAAGTGTTGACTTGTAGAGGCGTTGTGATAAGAAAACATTGTTGAGAGAGTTCAATTGACTTGATAATTTCAGAACACCGGTTTGAACGATTGGAAATTGCAACGCCGAAAAACACCGGAGAACTCCAGTTCGATCAATCGGCTTAATTGTGACGTTGTAGAAATGGGAGAAAAGTAGCGCTTTAATTGCAAGTTTGTTTATAAAGTTAAAGTTGTGAACCATCTCTTATAATAAAACTCTAGTTGGTTTTTGATTCAATTTTGTGATGTTTTTCATGTTTTTCAATATTTTTTAAGTTGTTTTATTATTCGAATCAATTCATTATTTCAACTAGAGTTTCTTACAGCCGACAAGAGCAGCTTGGGAACAAAATATGCCTCCAATAGAAATCTTAGAGCCATCAAAACACCCCTTTCAATTTGTTAGTGTTTTGGCGCTAGTCGGTCCCCAGCTAGTCAGCCTAAGCAAATTACAAAAATTCTACAAAAACAATTTTAATAGACCTGTTTTTCCAATTGCAGGGGGTAAATTGTTTGATTGTTTTTGCTTTTAATACATCCTGAAGTGATTACCTGGCGCCAATTAGCAGAATTTCGGCAGAGTAAGAAAACGCGAAACATCATTGGAAAAAATGACTTCTTAAGATGAATCATTTGTTAAAACTTTGTTATATTACATTGGCACTTGGTTGAATTGAATCAAAGGAAGGAAAGTTTCAATAACTAAAATTCCCTTAACTAAGACATTTGGACGGAGGATTTTAGTCGTTTAAATTTCCAACAGGAAAAACTATTTATATTGATTGTAGGCCATAACTGATTTTAGGTTAACTAAAACTCAAATCTCGCTTTGTATCAAAAAAGTGGTAAGAGCAGGCTGGTAGTATACGATTGTCAGCCGATCTAAAAAAATTGGTCAGATAAAGTTCCAGTTTTTCTTTTGGATCAATAATAAGTTTTTATCAGTGGCCATTTGGATCTTTAAATAAGTCGAGGCCTATCCTTTAGCTGAGAATTCATTTTGATCACTCAGAAAAAAATAGAGCTCAGTGAACAATAAGCATTCTACCAATAAAAGGACATTTCGTCGATAAACAAAATAATATAACAATAAAAAATATTTCTTTAATCTATATCTAATTAAGTGTTGAAATTAAAGAGTTTTTTATTTTACTGTGGGTTGTTTCGAGGAAAAATTGGTTAATTTTTATAAATTATATAATTGAAATTTTTCGAAATCAAGATTAGGGCCTTTGCAGTAGAAAAAAAATATGACAGAACTTCATACCCAGTGTAAAGGAGTGGTGTGTATGCCCACAGGCAATGAAATGGTAAACGAGTAGAAGTTGATCATTTACTTTGTTCATTGGAATTTGGTTGGGCAGGACTAAGAACGTTTTCAACGTCTGTGATCAATTGCGTCTGACAAAACAACCAATAAATGTTAAGGGCTGTATCTAAAAAAATTTGAAATGTGACAAAAATTATGATCTTTTTAAGAAATGCTACCCTGTTTTGATCCTCCTTAAATATCTTATCAAGAAATTACTTAATTTCATCCCTTTTGACTTAAAATCTCTGACTTGATCCTTAGAATCTAAAAATGTTCATTCCAATTCACCAATTTGAGTTCAAAATAATAGAATAGTTGTCATTTCAGAATCACCAATGTTTTTATATAGGTTCATCGATATTTTTGTTCCGACCCACTTTAGTGTGGGAGGAATTATATACTCGAATGGTACTTTTTGTTCAGACAATTTTGGCCGATCGATATAATTATCGTAGAGAGTTTTGAGTGGTATCATTAAACAGCCCATCCAGCGTAGAATATGGAATTAAAAAGACTTTTTTCAAGTTTTGTTTTTTATAGAGAGTTATCGAATTTAAGGTTTTGTGAACAGTGAACGTAATTCACCTGTTTTTATTCACATTTTCGGTATTTTTGAACTAATTTTCGACAATTTTGCAAAAGTTTGTTAAAATTGTTAATTGTAGTGTTATTGATTTTATCTCTGAAGTTAGAGGAGGGTTGCTGAAATGTTCGATTAGAGATTTTTTGCTAGAAATTATGATAAATTTTTCAAAATTCGATTTTTTTCGGGACCAAATTTTGACTTTAGCCCACTTGCTTCAAATTTGCTGGAAGCAGATACCATATGACTGCAGCCATATTCTTTTTAAGCTCACAAACAAGCTAGTTCTACACCTGCTGCCATTGAGAGTCTTCCGGAATAAATATTTTGCCGCTTTTTTGAAATTAAAACTCGATAACAATACCAAATGAACTTTATTTTTGACAAACTAAAAAATATTGTTGAAAAATTGATCAATTTTGCAACCACTTGAAGAAACAGGTATTTTGTTAGACGTGCAGCAACATCTAGGATGATCTTGATATCGCCATGTATCCTTACGATAAAAAATTTAGATTTTAATGGGGCGCGACTTTTTATAATATTTCCGATATGTAAATGTTTTTAAGTAAATTTTTTTTACTTTCAAGAACTTCACTTCAGGGCTCAAATAAAGATAGCTATTTTTTGTACGAAAAAAGGCC
Organism: Convolutriloba macropyga; assembly: GCF_964194025.1. Lineage (NCBI taxonomy): Eukaryota > Metazoa > Xenacoelomorpha > Acoela > Convolutidae > Convolutriloba > Convolutriloba macropyga. Next base: position 70,811 of record NW_027449445.1, on the reverse strand, counting down.
AACGAGAATATATTAGGGTTTCAGAGTTAAGCTCAAGATTTTTATGGCTCTGACCAATTGTTTTCTTAAAATTTTTTTCAATTTTCTTGAATTTTGCTTTCATTTGTTATCTTCTTTGTAACCCTATGACTAATTTTCCACAAGGAAGGATCCAATTACTTCTTAGGAGGTTTAAAGGAACCTAGACAACTTTTTAGTTTTTGTTTAATGTCTGCTATGACTTTGATTATATATGTTTTAAGATAATATCGGTTAGTCTTTGAATTTTGCCATTAATTTATCTTTTTTCTCTTGGATTCAATCAACTGTGGGCTCAATCTCAGTAAAAACAGGCAGCAGCCAATTTCTCTGTGGGTTATAAATTAATTTCCGTAACAATTTTATGCTCAACTAATGGTCTCTTTGTTTTGATCTTACGTGTTTTTAATTTTTTTTTATTTCTGAGCATAGTTGCATATTTTATAAGTTCATTTGTTTCCTTGTCAAATTACCACCTTATTGACATATCCAACTGAAGGAAAGCATAGTAAAGAAAATGCACACGTAGGAAAAAGGCGTATCTGGATATGTTAACTGTTTTTGTTAAATAATTTATACTTTTTGGGCTGAGACCCAGTTATCTCACAAAAAGAAATTTTTAGTTTCTGTCTGTTTTTTTCTTTTTGTTGTTGTACGCCATCTATCTGATTACGTCAGGTCTCAATTGCTACCCCAAAAGATTTATGTCACCCTTGTTAAAGATATCAATTTATGGCTGTTTGATTTCAACCGTATCCTTTTTGCTTTCATTTTCTTTAAACCATGTAACTCAATCTGACTAATCAGAAGTCTCAATTATTTTTGTTGATTCAAAAATTTTGTTGCGCCTGGTTATACGTGGTGACTGATTGCTTAGACCGTTCATTAAATTTTTTTTCGAATTTCTGTACTGCTCAATTTTTGTGTTTCTTTTTGTTGTCCTGTCTATGTAGTCCTTTTATATGGAAGACACTTTGATGTTAAAATGAGGAGAAAGTGACGATATACAGTTTTTGCAGTTAACATCTTATAATTATAGTGCCTTGAACAGTTTGATCTCGTAAAATTCTTTGAAGTTTTTGTTTCTTGATATATGTTGTTTTTTGTGGGGTTGCGACTTGGTCTCATTATTAGCAGGTTCAATCGGCTTCCTGAGGTTTTGAAACTTAATCCAGCGCTGTTGTTGAAATATGAAGTCTTTTATGACTTTGTTTTCAAAAACACATATGGGTTTTTGAGCTTCGTCATTTTTTTAAATAGTGTTTTGGTCGATTTGTAGCTCAGTCTCTGTAAACACAGGTTGCAACCCGTTTCGAGTGAACTATAATTTAATCTCCATAATATTTTTAGCTTTAAACACTTGTTTTTCGGCCTTGTCACTAGTGTAACTACGAGATTTCATAAAATATAGGAGATGTTTTTTTTGTTTTTTACAATTTATAGCATTTTTGTTTTATTTTTTTTTTATAACAATAAACGTAGGTCCCATTGGCTTTGAAATTTTGCACAATTGAACATTGGATAATGACATGTCTGACTTGGTTCCTATGGAGATATAAATTAACATTTTAGGGATTTCAGTTGATATCTAATGACATTAATAACGGTGAAAGTAATTGTTTCAAAAATAGAAACGTATTTTTGAATTTCTCACATCTTTGCTCTTTTTTATCAACTTGTTAACCAGAACCAGTTGCATATTTTTTCAAAAGAAGTATAGGTTAAATTGTTTCCTTTAGGTTTTATCTGATGCGAGTTTGATGGTTTTGTTGTCATTTTATTTATTATAGACATCGAGTCTTGGTCGTAAATAATGTTTGTTGTTTGATATTTATTATGGGCCTTTCTAGTAGTCCTATTATCAACAACGTTCATCGGCCCTTTAGGCTGGCATTATTGTATTCCATTGGTTTATAATGAAGGGATATGTATGTTTTTGAAAGTTTTCGATCTCCTCATCATTTGGTAGCCAATTAAGTCAGGAATGTGAGCGAGCTGGGTCGGGACCTTATGTCCGTTCGCACATTACAGAGCCTCCTTGTCTCATATAAAACTATATAAGACTTAAATATGGCATTTAAATGTTTTGATATTTCGAACAAAAATCCCACATCGTTCGAGATCAGCTTGATTTTGCTCAATATGGTATCTAGGAACCCATACACTCCCCACGGAATTTTGAGAAAATATTAGTTAAATGCTATTTTGAGAAATAATTTATTCAAGCTAAAATCCTAAATATTAAATGAAAATTGAGAAGCACTTATAGGTATCACTTGACAGCTCTATTTCTAACTACTTTTTTCCTGTTAACTTCGACTTCTTATTCCTACATTTTCCTAATTGTTGAATTCTTATTATTACAATTGTTTTCCTATAAACTTTTAATTCTGATTGTTTTAACTTTTTTCCTTCAATTTTCGATTTCTTATTCTAAAAACTTCGATACAATTTGTTGCAATAAAAAGTTGCGATATAATTCGAGTTCTTATTCCTACAATTTTTCTAAAATTTCCTAATTCTCATTTTTATAACTTTTTTCCTATAATTGTCGTTTTCTTAGTCTCATAATTTTTTCCTATAGATTTTGACTTTTTATTCTTATAATTGCTGATTCAACGTTAACTGGAAGTTAATTAAAAAAACAGCTTCCTCAGAAGGCGTGAAGCCATTCCTCCTGCCCTCTCTGTTGTACATATTCGTCTGAAACACGCAGCAATATTCTCCAGCGATCTGATAAAGCGGATACCAGTTATATCTTGAATAACTTTCTCTAGCCAAGTTTGTAAATTCCATCTGATCGTTAATTTCCGACAATCGGTGTCTTTTTTCGGTCGTCAGAAATCTAACAAGACAAAAGTATTGGCTGAAATTGAGACATTTTCTCCCGTATCTGTGGACCTTGATTGCTATTTGAAATTGAAGACTCTCAAATTGATCTTCTTCGTTCTGCAAAATTATAGTATTTTCACAAGCTGACAAAAAGTAATGAGCAATAAAAAGATAGGTAAAAATGACTCCGGCTTGAACCATTTCCTCTGCGATTGCACGCCAATATTTAAATGAGACAGTTACGAAAACAATTATAGGCTACGTTAAGGTTTCTTTTTGAGTGCTAGAGCTAATTAAGAAGAGTTCTTTTCTAAATCATTCGTAAAAGTTAAGGCTTTATCACAAACTTGAGATTTGTTTCTATTTGTCATTGTCAAATGAGTTAACATTAGGCAGAGATTGAACAAATCGTGTTGAGATAGTTTGATCTCAGATTTTGTTAAATTAACCAAGTCTCGAAAATAAATGAACAGTTCAGTTTAATAATTTGAACTTAATGATGTGATCGGAGCCAAAATAGTATACCTGATTCTGTGAGCAGTTTAATTTTCCAGCCAATCGTAAACTCTTGACCAACATCCCCCCGTTTTTCATCACCACTGCCTACAATTTTTGATATTACGACCATCACTAGTATCTAAAATAACCACAATTAGGTTGTGAAAATGTTTCCATATATCTTCATGGAAGATAAAGACTCAATTCAAAAGTTATTTGAATACGATTTAATTTCAGTACAATATAATTCAGTACAAAAACCTTGAAAAAATCTGGTTTTTATTTGAACAAACTACTCTTACAATTTTGAGAACAATTAATGCACACTAAGAAAGATAATTTAGGAGATAATAATCCCTCTGAAAACCAAAATTTCAAAAAAGAACACTCAGTTTAATTTTCTGAAAACGAAAGCTTTCAGATTATGAAAAAAGATAAAATATAAAAGAATAATTATTTAAATAAAGCTTTATATATAAACATAAACAAGGAGACTCGGTAGTGTGCGTTCGCACATAATGTTCCCACCAAACATTTCCACGTTTTATTTAATTGTCTAGAAAATTAAGAAGAGAAAGAAAATTTTCAAAAAAATCAAATATCGTTAAAAAACTAAGTGAAAAGAAATTGCTGGATAAGAGGGCCGATGACTATTGTCATTAACGAGAGTACTAGACCTGACAAATTTGAAAACCAAATAATGGCGAACATTATTACGATCAAAACTCGAAGTCTATGTTTAAAAAACACTTAATAACAAATGAATCTGGAATCGGACAAATTATGAATTCAACACTTTTACTTCAACTTCATTAGATAAGATTTAGACTTGTTAATAATGACACTCGGAAACAGGTTGACAAATAAGAACAGAATGGGCAAAGTAAAAATATATTATTCCATGTTAGAGAACAACCAATTTCAAATTGATTCAAACCAATACGTATCAACGGGGCATCAGGAAGGTTAAATTAGGTTTTATAGGAAGCAAATTATTCTTTTCATTATCTGTAACTTATCAGATGATTACAAAGGGAACAACAAAAAAAATCAAATAAAATAACAAGAAAGCGTTGTCACAACCGTTCAAACTATAGGCGTTTCATGAAGAACATCAAGTATCATTAAGTTTCCTTTTTTCAACCACAATTGGGCCACTACCATAGTTTAATAATGTGGCCAAGAATCAAAATAATCCAAAATGGGCAAGTACCCAAACATAACACTTCTCTAATGAAAATGCGTAATACCAAAGCCAAGAAACCATTAAAAAGATTAGATGACGAGTAAGAAGACGTCAGCTTGATTTACTGGAAAGAGGGTGCGACCTAAAAATACAGAAATGAAACCACAAACATGAAAAAATTATGGTGAATGTGAAAAATAAGAGAAACAAATTATTTCAAAAATTAAAACAAACCATAGCCATTCAACAAAAACAGAATAACTTGCAGCCACTCTGGAAATCAGTTGGCTTTGTTATTAATGAGACTGAATCCTAAGACAACTTAAAACACCAACTAAGTACAGAACTCAACAATTCATAGAAAATTTATCTAAGAGAAAGCGTGGTAGCCATTAAAAATAGACATTGAAAACTATTAAAAATTTTAAGTTGACAAAAGTGTTTGAAATTTTTTGATTTGGTCTGCTTTAATTTTAAGTGGGTTTTGTTTGAAAAGAGTGTTTGCAAAGAAAACAGAAAGTAATAAGAAAAATCATGAGTATACAAAGAGATTGACAAATGGAGAAAAAACAACTGAAATCAAAATAAAAATCTCGAAAACACCTAGCCAAAGCCTTAAAAAAAATTATATTTTCTCCGATGACATAATGTTTTGAACTCAGTGTGTCGTAAATAAGATTCTTCATTGATTTGGCCTTGATTTGAAATTATCATTGTCAGTAATCAACAAAAACACGAAAAAGCGAAAATATTTTTGCAAGACTTTGCCCCAAAATATAATGACTAAATAATTGAAAGAATGCAAGATGGCTTCCAAATTAAACCTGATTTGCAGCGCGTCCAACAATAACAATATATTCTTCCAACTGTGTGCAAACTAGATCAAGAACTAGATACTTTTTCAAATAACATGCAAATTTTTAATTTTAGAAGGCGCCCATAAAAATTGAAAGTACAACTAATATTTTGACGAAATATCAAAACTGTGAGAGCAGAATTTTTGTCTCAACTTGCGGCATTTTTAAACAAAGTGGGATTTTAAAAAAGCTTATTTGGAGCCATTTTTGAATAAAATCAAATGAAATTTGAAAAGTTTAGCAAAAATTTGCACCAAAAGACTTGGATAAAACCAATACGCAAGCCTACTCAAACCCTTAACGTGAAAACAATAAAGTTTTGGCTAACAACTTTAACGATTTTAGCAAAATTGTCGAAAGTTTGGTCAAGAATTACGGAAAACCTGAATAAAAACAACAGGATTCTGTCTACTAATTGCTAAAATTTAAACCCTGATAACTGCCTGAAAATATGAAAATTGAAAAATAACTGTTTAATTCTGTATTCTAAGCTGGTCGGGCTTTTTGATGATGCCAGTCTCAATTCCCTACAATTAATATAGCGATAGGACAAAATATATAGTTCCTCCCCCGACAATTGTTTCGAAACAATAATGGAAAGTTTACGAGACTCTTTAATAATATATTTATTTTTAATCTTTGACTTTTCTCTTTTCGTAGAATTCATTTTCAAAAGTTCTTTGTCATTTTCGATCTTTCTAAAATTATTACGTTCTATTGCTTGGCAAAAATCTTTTTTCGTTCCTTTTGGTTTTTTACATTAAGAAACATCAGAAGTAGATAAAAGACAATTTTTGGTCACAGACACCAATTTTACACAAAAATTGTGTCGCACAGAGCTATCAGTATCACAAAAGAGTGTATCGATTTTACTAATCTTTGCCAATCATATTACAAAATTATGTATTAAATTTGATATGAAATCAAGCCAAAGCAGGCAAGCAAAAATACACAAATTCATAATAAAAGAATTGTTTGATAAAGTTTATCAATTGGGTATGAATCGCTTAACCTAACTGTTTTGCAGTTTGGTTGCATTAATTTGTTTGCTTGTTCAAATTTATCTTTCAGCAAATAAATCTCATTTTTAATGTTTTGCAAAACTGAACAGAAAAAGGTTTGAGGTGATTAGTAAATTTATAGGAAAATCAATAATTAAAAAGAGCTTAAATTTTACACATTGAGATCAAAAAGTCTCCCACTTAGTTTTCGTAACTCTTTTTTTTTACAAATTCCTAATAACTTTTCATCCTTTTCTTTCTTATTACTTTCTGTTTTGCTCCAATTTTTGCTCAATCGCTTTTGTTTCAGTTAGGTACATAAATATAAAAAGCAGAAAAAATATGGCTTGTATTGAGACATGCATCACTTTAAGAGCGACCACGAGAATTATCAGTGTCAATATTAGATATACAAATTTTGATGGTTTTCTCCAACCTTCATACAAACCAGGCATCATTTATGAACTCTGGGAAAAGCAATTGGGCAAAAATTGTGTAAATACTTTATATATTTTTGAGATTTTTTACGAGATTTATGCCCCATTTGGAAACTTAAAGAAAACAATTCAATCAATATCAATTTGTGTATGAATGCCATATTAATCTTCTTAAATCTCGTAACTTTTTTACCAATTGATATTGCAATCAGTATTTTGTTTGATCTTTAGTAAAAAAAATTTCCGTTTTTTCCAATCTCATAAATTTTTTTGTTTTTCTTCGTTTTGTGTAAATTCGCTCTAATTTAATTAATTTTTTAGTCGAAATCAAATGCTCTTCGTTGCATCAAATTTTTCTAAAGAGTACCTTCAACGCAGATCTATAGCATGAAAAATACGCCTTAGTTCAAATCCCATGGTAATTAGATACAAAAAATCACCAAAATTGTGAGACACGCTTTTATCTATCTTTTGCAAAAGTGGTTCCACCGTGTTTTGCCAAATCCAGATGACTTCAAGTCGGAAATTAGGGGGGGGGGTAGTGCAAAACGCAAAACTTTTTAGGTCGATTAAAGCATCAATTTTTGCATTCAATGTATCTATTATCCAACGGTGCCTAAATTATTGGTCGTTTTTGAGCGTGTTAAACTGGTTTTTTAAAGCTTTGTTAATTGAGCATTTTAAAAATGGTTTAAAGGAATAATATTCCATCTAGAAATGAGTTTATCATTTGTTATTAATATTCGTTTTGAGTTTTAGACGAGAGATATACATCATTAGACCCTAAAGCAACCACTAAACACTCCCGAAGCACAAATCCAAATAAAGAGAGATATTGCAATATATGCACACACATACTCAAACAAATAAACACACAGGAACAAGGAGAGAAGGAGAGAGAGAGAGAGAGAGAGAGAGAGAGAGAGCGAGAGAGAGGGAGAGATAAAGAAAGAGAGAGATCGAAAAAAAACGAAAATGAGAGTTGCACATAAACTCATACATAGAAAGTTGAATATAAAAATTAAAACTGGTAGTGTTCTTCCTATTTTTTTATTAACTTTTCCATTTTATTAAAAAATGGTTATTTTCGTAACGTTTTTTTGCTTATCTGTCAAAAAATGTATGTCAGTAAACGCAAAAAATATGGCAAAACTCAAATGAAAAAATTTTTTGTTAAAATTGTTTGAGAACCACTCATTTACCTTAATAAACGAGAAAAACTGTAGTCATATTTTATGTGACATTTTACTATAAATCTCCTCTGTTGAGCCTCGCAGATTATGGACGAACAAAAGAAGCTAAAAAATTAAGCGCTAATGATTAAAAGCATTAATTGCTGGTTAACCTTTAGGTGTTTTCGAACAATTTAAACCACTAGTTGATTAAGAAGATACTTAGAAATACTTTCTCAATATCTTAATAACAAAATAAAATCGAATCTTAGACAGTAGAAAGGTTTTTTTTTCGAAAAATCCCTAAAAAACCTCGAATATTGCTGTATATTTCCTGACCTACAGTTCATATGTTATTTTATTAAGCTTATAACACCAACTGGTAAAACTTTAAACCACTTTTACATGCTCAGAAGCTCAAAAAATAGACCCCATTGCGGATTATAGATACATTCAGTGCACATTAGAGATACCTTCATAGCTGGTGCGAACAAGAGATACCTATATCGAGCAAGAAAGTTATAAATAGAGTGCACATAAGGTACAAAGCTTGTACCTCATTTCCTTGAGCAAAATTTGTACATTTTTTAAACACGGGTTGAGCAGTTCACTTCCAGTTCGGCCAATTTTGGTAAAGTATCGCTTTTAGGCATTATTATTATTTTTCCAAATATCAACATAAGATAAACAAACGTGAGATACACAGATTGGTCAGAAACGCCCGCGAATATCCGGGTATTTCTCTGCGGCGTAATGCAATTTGATGGTCCAAAATCAGTAGCACTCACTTGCAGAAGTACTTAAGTAATGATCTTACTTATTTTTGTAACATTTTATGTAGAAAGGATTTAAAAACGAATAAATAACCAAAATATAATTAAAAAGTTGGCTATGGATTGTGAACAATTACTCATTTTTTAGTTTTAACTAATTTTGCTAGTTTTCATTAAAATAATTTTGCTGCGTTTCATAGTTTGTATCGTAACTGATCTGAAGGAAATCAGAAACTTAAAAAAATTGGAAAGATGTATCGTTTTTCGCCACCTGTGAAATATCCCTCCTTGTTGCCCCCAATGTATACCCATGCTAAACACAACTTCACGCAGTCTTCTTCTTTCTCAGACATTTTTTCGTTCAATCTCAGAAACAATAAGATTTGACTTGGAGAACTGATATCGCATTATTTTTCACACTTTAAGAGAATTGCTGAAGTATTTCGTAGATTATCAAATTTTTCAATCTTTGTTCAGCAAAGTTTAATCAAACTCTTAAACTGTTCACTTTTTTTAAAGTTTTGTCACTAGGAACAGCAGTTTTTATAGTTTCCATGTTTTCTTCGACTGAATTTTATCTTCATGATTCTTTTTTTATTCCATATTTTCTCAAAATTGATGTCGACTCTCTTTTTTAAGGTCTTTTTAGAACTTCTCGACTCCTTAGAAAATACAAATTCTATTCTATATTCGCTTCTACAAATAAGCCCTTGATAAAAACTGATATCATTATCACTATTTTTATCCTATTCGTGAACTTTTTGTGTCTGCGTTCAATATGTCTTTGTATTTGATTTTCTGCTAGATATAGAAATGTCACTTTTCAAAAAACGGTCCAAGATTCTTTAATTGAAACAATTAGGTTGGCAGAACAATGCAAGATCTAGCCACAGTTTACCAATTTCTACGCCTTGCTGAAGGACAGATTCATTTTCATTTCTTTGATATCATAGATCATAAATTTACATTTAAAGCCAGAGCCCTCAAGTGTACTTAACTCAGAGCCCTCAAGCCGTTAACTCACATTAGTTTTAATATTTTCAATATCTATACCAGTGATTGAAGCTTCCAGAGCAAAAAAAAATTGTCACCATGTAGTTGTTAACTAAAAGCCAGCTTAGCTTTATAATCTTAAGAAGCACGGAAGTTTTTGAAATGGCTCTGATGCACTTCTATTTTCTTAATTTTGTTAATTTTTGTCGCATATTTCTAGAAAGCAATTTCAAGAAAAACTTTTCAGGAAAATTTCAGCAGGAACAGATAAGTATAACATAAATAGCTAGATTTCAATAAGTATTTTTTCCGGAAGTATAAACCTAAGGCAGCTCTTGTTTATAAAGCATCAAAATATCGAATACCAGCATAATTTTGATCCCAGTTCTGATGGTAACAACTTTGATGACAACAGTTTACAAGATGAGAGTTCAAACTCAATGACTTGATGCCTGCGATCAACTACCAGCCAGGGTTTTTTGAATAAAAAATTTAGGGCTGGTACAGTTTTTGTTGATATTAAAATGTGTTTTACGAGTACCATACATGAATCAAGAGTTTTCGTCGATGTCTTGGGACCATGGAATGCATTTTGAAATTTTTGATTTGATTGTAGTAATGTACTATGGTGGTCCAAAAACAGTAGTATTCAGTTGACAAAATAACTATAAATGAATTTGCTTGGTTTCATGTCCTTACTTAGATTTGTAAAACATTTTGAATAGAAAAGCTTCAATAACGAAAAAATAACCAAAATTTAACTATTATGTGGTCTATGGTTTTTGAACAATTACTTACTTTATAGTTTCATCTAATTTTTATAGTTTTCGATTTAAAAAATTCGTTGCGTTTTATAGTCTGTATTAGAATTGACCTGAAGCAAATCCGAAACGTAAAAAAATGGAAAGATGAATCCTTTTTCAGCACCAGTGAAATATCGCTCAATGTTGCCCCAACGTATGCCCATGTCAAACACAGCTTCATCTAGTCTTCTTTTTTTCAGATACTGTTATGTTGAATCACAAAAAATAAGGTTTGAATTGGAGAACTGATATCGATTAATAGTTCCCGTTTTAAGAAAACTGCTGAAATGTTTTTGAAATTATCAAGTTATTGAAACTCTTTTCCAGAAAAATTAATCAATTTTAAATAATATTACATAGCAATGCAGTTAGTTCCCAATCTTCTCGCTTGGTGCCAGAGTATACCATTTTGATGGACAGATTCTCAAATTGTTTACTTTTTCTGAAAATTTTTGCCACTTGCAACTACTGTTTTTATAACTTCTTCCTTCTTTTATTCCATATTTTCTCAAAATTAATGTGGCTTTTCATTTTTTATGGTCCTTCTATTTCTTCTCGACTCCTTTAAAAAATTCAACTTTTTCGCTAAATTTGTTTCTACAAATAAACCCACGATAAAAACTGAAACAATTGGTTGGTAAAGCAATGCAAGTTCAAGCTACAGTTTATCAATTTCTAACTTTGCTGACTTCTCTAAATCTCGCTGACTGATAAATTCATTGTTCATTTATTGCCACCCTTGGAATATTAGAGATCCTAATCTTTCTGACATTTAAGATCAGATACATCAAGTATATTTAGCCAATAAAAGTTCTAATATTTTCATTATCTATACCAGTGGGTGAAACTTCCAGAGCAAATAAAAATTTGTCATTATGTAGTGGTAACCTAAAACCCAGCTTAGCTTTAGAACTTTATGAAGCGCGCAACTCTTCGAAACGGACCTCATGCAGTTCTATTTTGTCAATTTTTGTCGTAAGTTTGTTGTCAATTTTTGTCGTATATTTTGGAAATCAAACGCAGGAGTTACTTGGAGGAGAGAATAATAGCGTACAACAGCTAGATATCATTAAGTATTTTTTTCTGGTAATTTAAATTTAAGGCAGCTCTTGTTTAAAAAAGCATCAAATTATCAAATACAAGCATCGTTTTGATCCAAATTCTGATGATAACAACTTTGACGATAACAGTTTAAAAGATTAGAGTTTAAATTCAATGAAATGATGCGTGTGATCACCAACCAGCCATGGTTTTTTTAAAAAAAATTAGGGCTCATGAAAATTTTGTTGATATTGAAATATAATTTACGCACGAAGGTCAGCAGATTAGCCATTTTTACACACAAAAATGATGGACGCACTAAAGGCTGTACATTTTATCAAATTAGTCTGGGACGATCTGGACCGAAGCATGTTTTGTCTGGGACGTTCTGGATTGGCATTTTTTAGGTAGCTTAGCGCCAGTTTTATTTAATGTAAATCCGGTAAATTCGTGAACTGAGTCAATAAAGAAGTACCCAAAAACAACTTTGATGAAAGAAATTCCGATATCGTTTAATGCGCTAATTCGAACCTGATGAAGTTATCTGATAGATTGAATGAACTGTATTGCACTCTGTATGTTGTTGTTTATTCACTTTCTTCTTTGTTCACCCAATTGCGTTCACTAAAACTTTGGTTATATAAGAATTTTTAGAGTAAAAAATATGCGTGAATCATTTGATATCGTTTTGGGAAAAGAAGTACTCAGCTACAGTTATCACTAACTAATATGGTGCATAATCATATGTATTACTAATAAGAGAAAAAAAGCTAAGCATCAGCTATTACTGCTCGAGCTATATCGCTAAGCATTTAGCCGCGGCGCTCAGCTGGGATTGTTGTTTTTCGCGGCCATTCCTCTGTTGCTCAGCTTGATTCGCCGGCAAGTGGATAATATCCTAGCAGAGTTGGAAAAAGTGCTTCTTCTACAAATTCACTGCTTTTTAAGGTGCTTGTTTAAAGTTATTGCCAGCTGAAATAGGCTAATTGGTTCATTCACCATGTCGACATTTACGGCGGCAATTGCACTGTAATTTTGCATCATATAGGATAAAAAAGTTTTGGTTTGGTATTTTATGTAGTAGAACTACTACAGAATCAAAATTATGGTATCCTGGTTTGAAGTTTCTTTGATTTCATGCAAGGATCATTTAGGATTTCATACTGTCCAAACCTGATTTCTGAGTACGATCTCAGTGTGAAACCAAAGAAATCATATATGTTTTTTTGTATGAACTCCAAAAAATCACTCATCTTTTTTCCTTCGCTTTACGTCAACATTTTTATCGACAGAGTAACAACTATCTGATTCATCGGCATCACTTCCAAAAGACCCTGAAATGTAATATTTATTGCAAAAATGGGTGCAAAATGGAGAATCAGTCTTGCTATATAACTAAAGTTTTCATATACTTTGAAGCCTGTTTATATCGATGAACTCCCATTTAAAAGAAATTATAAATATAAAATTTTTGTATAAAAATTTTACATTATTTTTCTAAATACGCATAAAAATTTAAATTCTTTTTGGCGCGCCCAAATAGTCAGATGTGGAATGTACATACAATATATCAAATTTAACTGCCCTCGGACTACATTATAGCCGAATTTTTGGCATCAGTCAATGTTTTATGAACCATATAACACCTTGCATGATTTCCAAGAATTTTCCAAGAATTCTCATATATGGTCTTTGTTTGACTATTAAGAAATCATAGTCATGTATTACTTAGTATGAATACCAAGAATCATACATGACATAGAACGAAATCAAAGAAACTTGCATGATCGTTGACCCAGGATATGGTATTATTAAGCAAATGAGTGATTATGAATAACATTCTGCTCTACTCAGGAGATCATTTTTAGATTAAAGTTCATGTCATGAGAGGGGACACGAAAATTTAGATTTCAACTTTAAGACGTTAAGGCGTCATCTAATAAGTGGGGAGATTACAAGCCGAAGAGACATGATGTTTCAATTCAAAATGGCAGGACCTTTGGAGCGAAAAGTCAGCTTTTATGGGAACGGAGAAATGAAGAAAATTAAACTGGGACTATTAAACTGGGACAATGAGGTTAAACTGAAACTATACCTTCCCAGGTCTAGTTACAGACTTATGAAAAGACAATGCTCGACCCAAATATACTATGAAAAGACCATACTCGACTCATTTGAGCTATGAAAAGATTTTAGCTGGACTTTAAGACATTCTGGACTTTAGCTCGACTCAGATTTTTCGCAAAAGACTTTTAGCTGGACCCAAAATTTTTTAAAAGACTTTTACTCGAACCAATATTTGGGCTGGACTTAAACTCGACACAATGTGTGTAAACAAAGCCAAGTTAAAGTCTTTTTACGGGTCCATCATTGATCTTTTCATAAGTCTGCTTTTTTTTCCATTAAAATTGTCCGTGCAATTTTGCATATGACGTAGTCAGCGTGTATGCTCCTTCCTTTTTTTACGATTCAGAAGAACCACTATACCCTCAAAGAACGGCATTATTCTTGAAAATGATACTTCATAAGTTTGGAGGGGAAAAACAAACTGAATAACGCCAAAATTTTGTCATGGCTAATGTGAATAGGATCAAAACACTTAAGCTAGCTGGTTTAATTGAATCAAGGAAGGTCATAATATACTCGAGCTGCCATAACTCTGTATCTTAAGATCTGACGAAGATTTTAAGGCTTTTGGCTGTTTTCTAACTGTTTCTTAAGTTGGACTGCTCTGGCGCAAAGCTATTTAGTCTTGCTCCGGCGCCGCTTCTGTATGTACAGAATCAGAAAAAAAATGAAATTTTTTGGGTTTGAAAAAAAAACAGACTTATGAAAAGACTAATTGTGGGCCCATGAGAAGACCTTTACTCGACTTTGATTGTTATGAAATCACTAATGGTCGACCCATGAAAAGACCTTAGCTGGACTTTCTTCGTTATGAAAAGACTTAAGCTCGATCCATGAAAAGATATTAGCTCGACTTTAACTAGGAAGCTCGACCGTGTAATTATAGTCAATGTTGCCCCCACTAGATTTTTAAAGTCTTGTCATAAGTCGAGGCCTAGGCCTGGGTTAGACGCTTTGATTTCATAATCCATTTTATTTACTATAATAAACCTTACTGTACCTAGTAACCAAGTTGATTATTTGAATATGTTTTGTTGACGATTAATCAACAAAACAATTTCAATTAATCAACTCGGTTACTTTGTACTGTCAAGTAAGTTATAGGGATTGTGCATGTGACCCAATAAAATAAACTAAGCTTTTTCTCAATTAGATAAAGACGCTAGCAATGCAAGCAATAGCAACAAAGTAGTAAGATAGCCTACCGCGTTATAGCTATTATTCGGTAGGTTATTTTACAACTTTGTTTCAATCAATAAAAATTGATAGAACCCTTATCTATTTTTGTCACCTCAGAATTGAGAAAATGCTTAGTTTAATCTTCATTGACATAAATACATACTGCTAGTTCTTTATTTTATCCAATTTTATTTATTTATATCTTGCTCATTCTTACCAGTTCAACGACTCATTATTTTTGATAGCTGAAACGAATGAGCTAACGCTAATGATACCAAAATGAATGTCTTTTTTCTTCTTTTTTGCACAATTGCTGTTGCAGAAAACAATTCATTGATCGACCATTCGAATACACTAAAAAATCTTAAATTTCTCCCACTTTTTTATTTAATTGCCCGTGTAACAGGGTTGAGTCCCTAGCAAAGGTTGAACTTATTGTTCCGACCCTCTTGAGGGGGGAGGAACTATATACTCAATAGGGTTTTTTTTTGTTCCGTGAATTTTCGCCGATCGATATATTCATCGTAGAGAGTTGAGACTGGTATCATCAGAAAGCTCGTCCAGCGTAGAATATGGAATTAAAAAGATTTTTCTAATTTTCGTTTTCTACAGGGAGCTTTCGAGGTTTAAACTTCTGAGAAAATTAGTGAATTCACATTGTTTTTATTCACATTTTCCGGAATTTATGCCTAAATTTTCGCCAATTTTGCTAAAATTTGTTAAAATTTTTAAGTAAAGTGTCCTTGATTTTATCAATAAAAATTGATAGAACCCTTATCTATTTTTGTCACCTCAGAATTGAGAAAATGCTTAGTTTAATCTTCATTGACATAAATACATACTGCTAGTTCTTTATTTTATCCAATTTTATTTATTTATATCTTGCTCATTCTTACCAGTTCAACGACTCATTATTTTTGATAGCTGAAACGAATGAGCTAACGCTAATGATACCAAAATGAATGTCTTTTTTCTTCTTTTTTGCACAATTGCTGTTGCAGAAAACAATTCATTGATCGACCATTCGAATACACTAAAAAATCTTAAATTTCTCCCACTTTTTTATTTAATTGCCCGTGTAACAGGGTTGAGTCCCTAGCAAAGGTTGAACTTATTGTTCCGACCCTCTTGAGGGGGGAGGAACTATATACTCAATAGGGTTTTTTTTTGTTCCGTGAATTTTCGCCGATCGATATATTCATCGTAGAGAGTTGAGACTGGTATCATCAGAAAGCTCGTCCAGCGTAGAATATGGAATTAAAAAGATTTTTCTAATTTTCGTTTTCTACAGGGAGCTTTCGAGGTTTAAACTTCTGAGAAAATTAGTGAATTCACATTGTTTTTATTCACATTTTCCGGAATTTATGCCTAAATTTTCGCCAATTTTGCTAAAATTTGTTAAAATTTTTAAGTAAAGTGTCCTTGATTTTATTTTTTAAAGACAAACAAGCATTGTTGATTGTTTTGATTAAATTTTTGTGGTCAAAAATTCTGGATAAATATTTCAAAATTCAGCCTTTTTCATCAAAAACAGCGCGAAATAAGCTACTTTTGTCCACTTTGATTAGAAAAGCCGGCAGTACACTCCCAAACAACAATCACACAACCTTTGTAGACTCAAAAGAGGGCTACTCTTGCTTCAGCGTCCGCTGCGAGTGCTCTGTAATTAAAACTTCGCCGTTTTTGCTAACTTTACTCGTTGATTATCAAAAATGCTGATTTTATTTTTGAGTTTTCAACTAACAAATTATCTATATCTACAACACTCGAAATATCAATTGTCCTAGAGGACAAAAGGCATTAGCAGGGCTAGTTTTGGGCCAATCTTGGACTGTTACAATCCAAAAAGAAATCGGATTGTAATCAGTCGGTCTTTTTTGAAAAAAAAAGACCTTTTTTAAATAATAAAAAACAGAACACATCAAATCAAAGCTCAGGAGTGATAGGTCAAATTGGCTTCCTGAGCAGCTCCAAGCTTATTTTTTTTACTTGAATGGTCCTTTTTGGACTTTTAGGAAAAAATGATTTTTAAATAAATAATGGCTTAATTAACTTTTCCTCTATTTTTTCTTAATTTGTTCAAGCTCTAGCTTAGTGTCAGCAAAGAAAGAAAGCTTATTCATTCTACTGATTTAAAGTTCAATCTCGGTTGTGGTTTTAAGCCTGAATTTATTGTTTTCTGGCTTTGATACTACTAGATTTCAGATTTTTTTTTGTTTTTAGATATTTGCCAATTTTTCACGTTTTCTAGTTTTGTCACATTATCACATTATTGACAGTTCTCATATCACATTATTAGCGTTCCAAATAAGACACAATTGAACATAATAAAATCTTGAATGACATAGATTATCGTTTTAAGGGCCTCGACACCTCTTTCTTGAAGAAATTATTTGAATTTTTTAATTTTGTCGTTAACTGTCATTTTCACTTTGTCGTTTCGGTCCTATGAAATTTCGTGTATAGTGATAGGTTTCATTGGTTTTTCATGGACTAATAAATGAGCCGATATTCTGATATTAGTAGATAGCAGATGGCTTTCATGATTTTGAAAAAAATCGTTTTCCAAAACTAAAAAAAAATTTAACTTCGCAATTTTGTTCTTTTTATTTATCTTTTTGTTACCTAATCTCGTTAGTTAATAACAGGTCTGATATGACATTATGGGTGTCAAGGGAAGGTGTCAAAAAGGATTGCTGTCCTAAAATCTATTTTTAAAGAATTCGTTATGACCTTACTGGCTTCGACACAGGTTTTTCATAAAAAAAAGTAAATTAATTTGATTTTCTTTCATATTTGACGTTCTTGTTGAAGACGCAAGAAATATTCTGGATAACATCAAATCTTGAGGGCCTATTTTGGATGAATAAATGACCCTATTTAAATAGTTCTTTTGTAATTAATGTCTTTCATGATCTTGGATGCAATTTTATTTCGAAAAAAAATCAAAAGTATTACATAGTTTTGCCCTTCGCTTTTTTGTCTACTTGTTACCTAGTCTCACGAATGAATTGCCACATACTGCATTGCCTCTTTTTGAAGAAGGCGCAATTTAATCTATTTTGAGGGCCAAAATATGGCTTGACGGTTTTGACAGCGTTTTCCGGCAAGTTTCAATTGAATTTTTGTTTGTTGTTTTTTTGTCATTCTTTTAGCCGCTTAAAAAATAAATAAGGAATGGTCCTAATGCCCTTCTATAGAAGCATTATTAATCGTAAACCTTAGGGATATTTTACTTGATTTCTAATAGTTTTCATTACTTTGAAGTTAATTGTTTCAAAAAAATAAGCGAATTTTTTAACTTTACTGTTTTTGTTCTTTTTTGTCTATTTGTTACCAAACCCTTTTATGGACTGGTCGCATATGTTTTCTGGTAATTTATAAGTTATTTTGTTTAGTTTTTGCTTGATTTGACGCTACTTTGACTGTGTTATTAAATTTCGTTTTTTAAAACGGACATAAATTTTTTGTTTGTTGTTGTTGTTGTTTGATTTCGCTCTTCGTCTTGAATCGCTTTCTTAATATTGGCATATCTCGCCAATCTAAAGCATCAATTTTTACTCCACTGAGTTGTTTGCTTTGGAGGCTATCGTGTCGTTCATACACAACTTTGTTGAAAATTACTTGTGCATTTTTTGGGTTTTTTGGGATTCCCAAAAAATAATTTTTGGGTTTTTCTATGTTCCTCATTTGGTAGACAATTATGCCAAAATTGTGGATGGGCGGGGTCGGAACCTTATGTGCCATCGCACATTACCGAGCTGCCTTGTTATTTTTAGACTTCCATTTAAGGTTTACCCATAAATTAATCTCGGGCCCTATTATAACCAAGTGTTTTGTTGAACTCAAATTCATCGTTGCTTAAGAAACTTTTGACTCGTTTTCTGTTAAGAAGCAAAATGACATCCCGAGATTATTATCCAAAGAACATACCTTGTTTCATATAAGACATAAAATGTTTTAAGTATGATCTTGCAATCATTCGCTAGAATCATATACGATCTTTTTAAAGCATTTAGGAATCATATATGAACATTTCATGATTAGTAGGGATCATATATGATCTCTATTGGGTCGCTAAGATTCAGCCGTACTATTTTAAGCAAAACATTTTGCTCATCGAGATCACTCCTCGGAAAATGTAAGCAGGCTTCAAGGAAAGATATTATAAGTAAATCTCATATACTGAATTGAAAAGGGGAGGCCGAGAAAAGAGAGCAGAGAATTATTTTGAGCAAACGTAAAAAGATGTAAAACAAAGGAATATGGAACATCTCTGCATAAAAAGCCTAAAAAAAGTTAGATGGGAATTAGAATAAATGAAACCGATGAATAAGAAGAGCATAAATGTGAAATGAAAAGAAGAGTTTTGATCCTCAGAAGAACTCAACTACAACTTTGATAGAATTATCAATTTGCCACTAATTTTGACTGATGTTACACCAAGAAAACTTTTCACTTAATTAGGTTCAGAGATAAGTAACTATTTATTCGTTGTCTAACAAGTTAGAAATGAATACTGGTTATAAATAGCTCAGCAAAAATTTATTAATTCCATTAGACAAATAGAGTTTATTTAGGATATCAATCCCGTGTCAAGGTTTGGCGGTGAATATTTGGGAGAAATGCAATGAAAAAAAAATATTTTCACCGCGTATTTCTTACATATTTTTGCGGTAAATGCGGTGAATCGCGGTGAATTATTTATTTTCACCGCGTTCTCAGTATTCTTACAAAAAAGAAGCGTCCCCACACGGGTGCGAACCTCTGACCTCCTGCATGCCTTAATCCACTGCGCCAACTGTCACTTAAATCTTTAAAAAAAATTTGTGAACTTAAAACAGATTGAGTAAACTTTGGAAATCATATGCGGTGAATTTTTGATAGAAATGCGGTGAATTTTGCGGTGAATTTGTGTAATAAATGCGGTGAAATGCAATGAAATATTTATTTTCACCACATTCAACGCAATCACCGCATTTCTTACAAAAATTCACCGCATTCACCGCATTTCTTACAAAAATTTACCCAAAAACCCCGAACCGGGATTCAACTACTCATATCAACATTATCTGTCTCGAACATCGGAGGACTTTAATCATATGGATATCAAGTGCAAGGATCCATACGAAATACACTTCAAAGTCGAAGAATCAGTACTATTGTCTTCTGGATCTGCTGCATCTATATTTGCTTTTACTATCGAAGATTATAGCTGGAGTTTTGAAATGCGACCTTTACGACTCTTTTGTTTTTTTTAAAAAACAAAAAGCGCTTGCTAACGAGAATTGTTGGGTTCTTTGGAATAACATGTTTGAATTTCGTAAAATTGAGTGATGTTTTGAGAGCGGCCAGTTGATTGAGTAGTTGAAGTGGGTGGATGTACTTGTTTCGATATACCACTTGGTGTTGTTGAAGCCTTTGCTGTTTCTGGTGGGGTAATATTTTGTGTGCCAGTTTTTTGAGATGCAATGCGCTGCGTTTGAAATGTGGGAATTTTAGGTTACTTTTTATTTGGCCATTTGACTTGCTTCTTGGTTTTCGATAAGCGCATTGCTCGCGCTATATTTGATTTTATTGATAATAAGATACTGAAGCTGTCTGATTTTTTTCTCTTGTCGCTGTCGATCTTTTGTGTAAATTTTTTGACATGATGTTCAACGATTTGTTCTGCAATTTGTTTTTCTGTTGTTTGCAGGCCCTTTCAGTCAATTAATGTTGTCCTAGGTTTTTTTGGTCTTGAGCCCAAATTCTGCAATATCGTTTTTGCAGACCATGACTTCCAATCTGTTTTGCAATCTCTTTGAATGGTCAGTTTATGTATCAGTTTTAACAGCCAACAATTATGGAGTCTTGTGTAAACGGTAAAGATTTTTATCTGAACCCTGTTTGTGAAAAAATTTGCCGGCTAATTCTAATAGAAATGCATGTTAATGTTTAGGGATTTAGCTGCAAATTTTTCGTGAGAACGGAAAATGTAGTTCTCTGACTCTTGCCTCACTTTCTTTGTTTTTAGCATCTTTGATTGCTTTTGTCGTACCCTTGTCAACTTCGATGTCAGCTAAATTTTTGAACATGTTCTGTAAATTATTTTCAATCGGAGTCAAATAGAATGTCCTAAAGTGCGGTACCTTTGTCCGAATTGAGTTGCATTATAATTTAGTATTCCAAATCACAGTATTGCAGGGTAGTGTTAATGTTGCTGACCTTCGTTTTTGGTTTACGAACGAAGTGGGCTTCGAAAGGCGGAAAATCATTGATTTCTCTTTTTTGCATATTGGTTGTTGATAAAAAATAGAATAAATTGCTGATATGAAGTTAAAGGATTTCCTTGGTTAGAACGCTTCTTTATTGCGTGCTGTAGAGGTTTAAAAATTTGTTGGAACCTTTTTTTCCAATTAGGTGTCGGGCCTGACCTAAGGGATTCGATCTAGGAAATCCGTTATTTGAAACATCTTTTCTTGAATATTTAGTCACGGTAAGTGCATTTGTTTCCGCTTAAACAGATATTTTGGGATTTTTGGGAAATTGGTCTATTAATGCTCAGAAAAGTAATTCAATTTCCAGTTTTCGTTAAATTTTTGGCCTCCGATATCTACATGTGTTGCCTGGTAAAATAGAACAGAGAGCCTCAGTTTCTGAAATTGCTTGGAGGGAATCATGGATTTCAATTTCTTGCCTAGTAACGTGCTAGGTTTGCATTCTAACGTCCATAAAATCAGGTGTCTTTTCCAGTAAGTTCACTAACAAAGCGCAGCCGTCTATATCATAACCCATGATCTGGGTTGGCCAGCATAAATATCATCGATCAGAGATTTTTAAGGAGCGTTGGGTATGGCGACCTTTTTATTGACGAATGCGCATCTTGAGTGTAAAAGTAAATAAGATTGATTTTCTTAAGTTACTTATGTAGGTTGAACTTTGCTGGTCAATCATGCAATCGAGGACTTGTCGAAGATCTTACCGATGACTAAGTAAAAGATAAAATTTTGGGACAACTGTTTATTGGTGCGCTATTTCGCAAAAAAAAATGCTGGTTTGGATTGACAGTGGAGTATTTTTTGAGGATTGTGGGGATGAATTGGGGTTGAAAAAATTTATGATGTTTGTTTTGCTAAAGTGCACTTTTGTGAAACGGTGTGATTCTTTTTATTTTGGAATTTGAACATGAAGGCTACTGATTTCCGTAATAATGCAAGCAGAGATTGAAATCTTGTCAAATGTGAGTGGATGTGTAGAGTTATGCAAGGAATGATGATTACCAGTTTTTTTGAGATGGTATTTTGCGTAATGAGTTCTTGTTTAAACTTCTGTTTTTTCCGATGCAATTTTTAACGGTTTGGAAGGCAATCGTTTCAGTTGGCTTTTTTAGAGGTTGATATAATTCAATTGCTTTTTAGTCGGGTCAAAAGAATTTTGACTCGTTTATTTGCATCTGTAAAACAGAATACGTTGTATAAGTACTTCAATCAAAAGTATTATCGGATTTGGGTGTGTTGTGCTCGTTATGAGTACTACACATTTCAGAGGGAAGAATAATTCAAAGTCTCATCAACATTTTGGCTGATAAAATGTAAGAGGCATTTAATTTATCAGTTGCTTTAGTTACTTGTCACAATGTTTTTTTTCGAAAAAATTTTTCATAGTTCTTTTTTATAATTATCGAGCAATTTGACTGGTCTTTAGGGAAGAAGAAATGCACCAACCCCACTTTTGTGCCTGGCAAATGTCCAATATTGAATTGATACGGTGGTAATCTGGCAATGCAGCGACTATTATAAAATTTTTGGAGCGAGTTTTTATATAGAAGTATTACTCGCTAGCCATAATTGACTTTAAATTGTTGTCTAATCTAATTTTCTGGGTCATTCAGTTAACCAGACAATTACTAACAGTTCGAATTTGCTGCTGCTGTTTCATCTTTTTTATGAAAGAAAATGTGACGCAAAACATGTAGCTTTTAAACAACCAGTTGTTAGCCGTTTGAGCATAGCACCTAATCGTAACCTAGATGTATCAAATTTAAATTGTATCTAATAAGGGACTGAAATGAGATTTTCAAGAAAAATTAGTAATTTTGTGTTTTACCTCAAAAATTTGTTTTACCTCTGAAGAAGAGTGGATTTTAGTAATTTTCTGAGAACCGGTTGCAGTGGATGATTAACCATGCAAGATTTGGAAGACGTTCACATAAGTGATGTAGGGAGCTAAAACTTGAGCTTACTTCGTAAGTATATTAGGCGGTGAGGGTCATAATGTTGCCTTTGTTTCTTGATGTTATTTGCGAAATCCCAGTCAATGCAAGTTTATATTGCAAACAGTCTTGTTCTTGTTCTGCAACATCGCGTTTTGGATGATTAACTCGTAAAACAGCGTAAATTTCCTTGAATTAAAATGTCGAAACTGACATAAAATTATTTTAAATGCTCTTTACTTGATCCGTGAGTTACAACAAGGCGGCTCGGTAATGTGCGTTCGCACATTAAGTTCCGACCCCGCTCATCTACATTTTTCACTTAATTGTCTACCAAATGAGGAAGAGATAAAAAAATTAACAAATCAACATATCGTTCAACAAACTACTAAAAGAATAAAACAATCTACTCTAGAGGGCCTATGAGACCTGTGACTACCATAATATGACTACCAGAAAAGACGGCAATAAAACTCAAATAGTTACAAATATTAATTACGACCAAGACTCCTTGTCCATTTTTTGAAACCCACTAATAACCAAATCAAAATGGCATCAGATAAAAACCATACAAAGAAGATTAACCGGTACTTTTTGAAACAGAATATGGGACTTTTCATCAAATGCGACTTGGCAACAAGTCGGCTAGAAATGAGCAAAAGCGGCAAAAGTTTATTAAAACATTGCTTTTTTTGAAAAAAGAATTAAATTCGAACTGATTAAAAACATTACGCATCAAATGAAATCAGTGAGAGAGTCTTTTATACCTCAATTGAGAGCGACTGAAGCCTTTCATTATCCAGGATATATGCAACTACAAAAGAACGACAAAGACAGGCAAAAACGAAAAATTTGCTCAAAAAATTATGCACGAAAACGATGTCCCCACAATCAATTTAATATTAAGCTGATCAGTAAAAACAAAAAAATCTTCGTTTGCATTTTTCATAGGTGACAAAATTTGTATGTCAAATGACGCCCACTATGGTGATACTATGAAAAGAAAAGAGAAACCTACAAAAAAGGGGCAAATTTGCAAAAATGCAGAAATTTGGTTTTATTAAAACTGGTTTTTGCAAGAAGAAAGACCATTTGAGGAAAATAAAACCCCTATGAAGGGCAAATTGATTTTCAAAAAAGGAAAGATGCGAATCGTATATAGAGAAGGTTAGCTACAATTTAACAGAAATGAAATTGGCAGAACTCAATAATCTATCTCTTTTTTTAAAAAAACAATTATTTTCAAAATTCATAGCCAACAAAAGCTTTCGACTAAAAGAGTAGACAGTTTGTCTTCCAACTACTTGGAAAAGTAATTAAGACTGTAATTAATGAGACTAAACCATAAGACTATGAAATAACAATAAATACAAGCTGAACTAATAAGTTTCACAACAACTTTACGAAACCACAGTTTTGAAGCCATGAAACTTTACCGAGAGTAACTTTACCAAGATATTAACTTTACCAAGATATTAACCGCGAAAATATAACATCTTCATTTGCGTCTCCTTTGATCATCATAACATCTTTTTGAAAAAACGACTATCACAAAATGACAACAAAGAGTACCACAAAATCTGAAAAGTAGCTAAACTTCACAAAATTCTTCTGAAACAAATTGTCTAAGCCCTAAAGAAATCATTTAAAAATTTTAAACAACGGAATTTTTTTTGTTTGACGCAACAGAACATCAAAAAGAGCTCTAATTAATGAGGTTATTTTACGAAATTGATAAAACATTGTAAAAAAACGAAAAAAACGGAAACCTGAACAAAAAGGATAAAATGAAGAATACTATTACTCTTTTTTTTAGAAATTTAATTCGAAAGTCAAAACAGCCATTAGTTATTTAACGATATCAGTTATTTAGGTTCATTTGTTAGTCTAGAGTTGGCCAATGAGACTTTTAATTACACAATATTTGGCATATGACAACAAAAATTAACAACAAATAAAGGGCAAAACTAAAAACTCTAACAACTTCTGCAAGAGAACGGTGTCGCAGCCCTTCGAACCATATGTTATGAAAACAAAAAATATGTTGAGTTTCAAATGTTATAAAGCTTTTGTCAGTTAGATTTTTAAATAATGTGACAGTTTACAAAACAAACAAAAACAACAGCAAAAATGGGCAATTATGCACAAAAATCAGAAAATGTTGTATGAAAACTCGTAGTAACAAAAGCAAGAAAACCTTCTGTGAAAACAATCGATCACATAATTAGTTTTTTTTTCAAGGGAAAAAATTTGACCTGTACCTACTGAGATTAGGCAAAATGTTGACTAAAAAATATAAGAAACTGACAAGTTCAAAAATTCACAGAAATTTCCTTAAAGCAAATACATTTAATAACATATGAGACAATAGATAACAACCGAAAAAATAGAAAAAATTCACTTGCACCTATTGAGGAAAAAATTTAGACATTTGAGGTGTTAAACTTAAAAATCAAACTGCCAAAGAATAACAAGTGAAGACAAAAAACAAGAAATCAGCTAAATTTTACTAAAACTCTTCCTCAAAGCCACAAAACCCATTTGGTTCTCTGAAAACAAACTGTATCTACACTTGGCATCGACTGAACGTAAATTGGAGTTGTCATTAATGGAGCCGTGAATAAAAAGTATTGTCAGTAATTAACATTAAAAAAACAAAAGCAAATTGTTTTGAAAATAGGCAGCATCAAACTAAAAATCAAAAATCCTCTGATTCTAAGATTTCGTGATATTATCAAACCTCTCCCTGATTGTTGCGCTTCCAGAAAATCGACCAAGTGTTCCAATTATTTGCAAATTAGACCAATTGTTGAATGGAACACCATTTCAAATATTGATAAAAAAGATTCAATTTGTATAATTATCGAGTTGAATCTGCAAAAAACGGCAAAGTTTTAATTCCAGAAGACTTTCATACGGCGCCTAAGTGCAACTAACGGTCTTTTTGAAATTATGGAGTCTTTGTTAAGGTTTCTAGAACACTAAGTCTGGCAAACTTTAACAAAGTGGACCAAAAAAGCATATTTTGTGCCATTTTTGATGAAAAAAGTTTGAAATTTGAAAATTTCATCAAAAATTTTAGCAAAAAGAACTTCAATCAAACAATTCAGCAACGCTCTTCTATCTCTAACGGTAAAAACAACACTCTGCCGTTAAAAATTTTAATATATTTTGAATTATATTAGCAAAATTTGCCAAATTTTAACAAAAATTACAGAAAATGTGAACAAAAACAGTCGAATGTTCACAAAACTTTAAACCTCGACAACTCCCTGTAAAACACAAAAATCGAAAAAATCTTTTTATATCCGAATTCTACGCTGGACGGGTTTTTTAATTGTACCACTCACAATTCTCTATGATGAATATATCGGTCGGCCAAAATTGACTGAACAAAAATAAATCCCAGTTGAGTATATAGTTCCTCCCTCCCCACTAAAGTTGGGGTCGGAACAATAAGGACATGAACAGGAAAGGGCAATGTGTTTTATAAACCAATTGTTGCATAGTCTACCGCTCGTTTTTTTACGTTCTTCCTTGGCATACCTGTTGAACCGTTTAAACTTGTATTGATCCAGCTGTGCCGGTATTTTGACAAACAGTAATTTTAAAAATACATTTTTTTTGCATTTATTGGATGCAAGTTCACTCGGATAAACGCATATTACAGAACAGTTGCAGAAATTAAGCCGTATATCGGCGTTTAGTTCCTATGGATAGAGTTTTTCTAATGAGAAGTTTTTTTTAATATAAAGCAAGTTTTCTGTCTTGTCTCTTCTTTTTGTAATTACTGTTGGCAAAACGAAGTAGTAGTTTGAAAAAATACTTCTAATTTTCCCTCTTTTAATAACTTTTCAAGAACAATTTTTACTTTATCTTGTAATTTAATGGGTATCCATTGACATTTTTGATGTTTAGGAGCAGATGTCTTGAGATTTTGAGGAAACAGTTTGAACGCTTTTAATGCCTTTAAGAAAAAATTAAATTTAGTTATAATTTTGCATGGTATTTGATCGAAACTTGAAGCTGCATTTAAATGATTTCTTCTTGTTTATCCTAAAGCTAACGTCACTGCTTATCCCAAAACTGAGAAAATATCTCTTCCGATAAGTGGTTTTAAACTATCGGGGAACACTATGAGTTCTGCAATCTCAACTCTCCATCATTTTCCCTCAATTTCTGCGCATATTTGACCATGTATTTCCATGGATTTTGTAAGCAGAATTTTTTGAGGTTCTGTGAAACATCAATCCAATCAGCCGTTTGAGATTTTTAAAATCTGGATGGCCATGGGTCGAGTAATTACGCTACGCTCATTTTTTGGTGAATTTACAATCATGAACTTACACCCATGTGAACTGCATATCAAATTATTCGGTTTTGTCGGTAAAAGGCTACAGCAGCAACCACTTTGCTGCCGGCACTACTATATATTGAGCAGCTTTTTCTCATCTTATATTAAGACTTAGACCACATTTACACTAAATTCAATTTTCTTTGCAAATTAAGAAGTTAGATTTGTAAGTGGATTTATCAGAGTTTTTTGCAGTTTTGAATTTAAAAGTATATAACATTGGCTGCACCGAAAACAAACTGTAGTAGGGCTCTGTTCTGATTGAGTTGTGAGTCTCTCGTCATATATTGCTGATTACGACTCCCAAGTGCCACATTTTTCAGTAATTCTAAGGTTCATTGTGGGTCAACAGTCTCTCGGAGTTATGAGTTTGTCCCTTTGAATTTTTTATCGGTGAGATTTTCAAAAAAGACATAATAACAAATTCGTTCTCAAACTGATACCAAATGACAGAATATAAACATTACTATTACTGTCCGTTCTCAGGTGTCTTAATATGACACTATATGTTGTTTTCTTTCACGTGTTTTGTATTTTATAACACATATGGATCAAGAGCGAGGTAACGCACACAAATAAATATGTCCTCCATGAGTTCCCAAAGAGCATTTGTCGTAGGGTTGCTATTTTCGTTGTGGGTCTCGCACTAATGAAAACTCTGATTCCTTCTGTTCAATATTACAAAAAAATTGATACTGTAATTTGATCTGCTCGATCCCATGTTTTGTCTCAACAGTGTATTTTTGAATTAATTTTGTGCGTTTCTTGCATTGGTTTTGTTTTAGTTTGAGTTAAAGAACCAGTGATATTGTCTTCATGGATGCGTTCGAGACGTAATTGTACGGGTTTTAGCTGTAGTTCAAGAACAGTGTTTAAAGTAGCGTCGAAGAGTGTTTGCTCTCGGAAGAAGAGCACATCTAAAATTATACTAAATTTTTGTAGCGCAGTATGGAAAAATATGCAGTAGAATTGTACAAGAAACGGTCAATTCGCAATGGTGATTGTATAGATACTGGCTTTGCCATGTCGTACTTACCGTTTAAATAATTTTTTTTTTCAAATAGAATTCACCCTTCAGTGTTGAAGTTAGCTCGTGGAGCAAAACTGCAATTAGACCTATTATAATGAACTCAAAACTCAAGGTGAGATGAAGAATTAAAATTTGGCAACATTGCACTAGGTAGAAAACAGAGAACGTACATCACCAATGGAACCCTGAGTAGTGCTTCTAAGAAGCAATTTTCCTCTGGAACAAATTTTTCCGAAAGTTGTTATCTGATATTCAGTGAAAAAACTTGTCTTTATTTTTAGTTTTGATCTATTGGGTGATAGCGGTAGGTTTGGATGTGATTGATCAAATGGAGAACAAAAAAACAGAGTTTGTCGTGGCTTTTTTCCAGTTTTCACTAAAAACTTCTCCCTTTACTCAGACAATTGATTGACTTTATTCTGAGTCACCTGACTACGTCATACAGACCATATTCAAGACTTGTGCAAGTAAATTCTCTATAGATGACGACAAAGAAATAAAACTATTTTTTGAGCTAGAAAAATGAGTATTTTAATGTCCCAGTTAAAATTTATCCAGCCTATTATATTTAATTCAAAACCGTCTTTGATCCTAGTATGGTTGCTCAGATTACAAAATTCACATATGATTTATTCTGATTACCAAGAATGAAAAATGAATTATTAAGAATAGAAAGATTATTTTTCGTTGTTCACCCTGGGAACTAGCCTGAAATGCAAAAAAGCTATTGAAGATCGGCTCATCAAAATTCATTTTAGACACGAAACCTGATAGTCTTAGAAAATTTTTGATTACGCTATGCTGATCGAGTATGATTGTTTCATTTAAAGATCTCGCAACTGAGCTTAAATAATTGAATAATCTGAAGCAGAGATTTTTAAGAAAATTTGGATCAAAACACAAGCAGGAAACAAAACTTCAAACAAAATGAAAGTAATGCTTTCCAGAATTAGAAATCTTATGAGAGTACAAGTATGGGAATAAAACACAATAATAATTTTGTCGAAGAACTTTAAAATTTTAAAAATTATTTCAATGGTGGGCTGTTTTTAATTCTGTTTTCAAATCTTTTAATTACCAAAATGTTACTAGAAAATGAAACTTGCAGCCAAACGTTTTTATTTAAAAGGCTTTGGGAATCATATGCAGGAAAAAGCTATTAAGCTTCTCAAAATTACCAAAACCCATTTTCAGTTGTCGATAAATGAATCTTTTCCCCACTTTTTCACAGGAAAAAAACGATGTTAGGGTTTTATGTGATGGATACTGGCCAGGGTTGAGGTGCCACCGCTAAAAGTCTCTACAAGATGTAAAATTTCCCGTGAATTTGTGTAAAAAATGAAAGATTTGCGCTCAATGCGATGAATGTGGTGAAAAAAAACTTTCAAGCTGCGAAAATTGTTTTTTAGCGCTCAAGCGGTCAAAGAAAATTTTTCACCAGTACCAGCAGAATGGCGCAGTGGAATAAGAAGTTGTTGTCATGTAGGAATTGAGAGGTTCAAACCCTTTTTTGTAAGAAATCCGGCAATTGCGGTGAAAAAATTTTTTACCGCTAAAAACCGCAAATCTTACAAAAATTCATCGCATTCAACGCTAAAAGATGCGGGCGTTTTGCGGTGAAAATTTAATTTCACCGCTATTCACCGCTAATCTCACATTATGTTTTGACCAAACCTTGACCTGGGGGATCAAGTTACGTTATTAGAATTTTTTCTGTTCTTTCATGCACAATTCCAATTCAGAAAGTTTTTTGTAGCAACGATCTGAACCTAGTTCTTTTTTATATTTTAATTAATTGTGAAAATTAAAAATTTTTAAATACCATTAAAATAGATTTATTATTCATAGATTAGTTTCTGCAATGTGTTTTTATTCTCAAGAAACTTTTTGTTTGTTCGTTGGAGCAACGAGCAATGCTCCATTGCCAGTGGCTTGCATGGAATGAAAAATGAACAAGAAACAACTTATTGGAGAGCAGTATACAAGAAACCAGTTAAGCAATTGTTTATTCCGTCACTTGCGATGGTATTCAGCGTAAAATTTTTGTTTTTACATCTGAACATTTTTCAACTTAATGTACAAAAACTTTAGCATTTTATCCCGTTGCTGTTGAAATTTTTATATAGTGAGGTGCACAGCTGATCTAAAATGTCGTTCCTAGATTGCATGAAAAATTTTTTACTACCACTCAAAAATCAAAGAGTCGTTCAAAACAGATTCTTGAACCGAACAAAGCAACAAAAGAAGGAGCTAAAAAATTAGGACAGAAAAGGAAAAAATGAAATCCGTTTCCAAAAACCGGCCGACACTTTTCTACTTTTGAAAAATAATTATGGAAGTAATAAATGATTAGGTAGGTGGGGTTAGGACTTTGAGGGGGTAAGCAGATGTAGATTAGGGAGGGGAGGTTAATGACACGCGAGCTAGATGTCTTTGGGCAGGCAGGACTGAAATAGATTCAAAAATTTTAGGGCTACAGGACACGTTCCAATTCATTGTAAATAATCAACATAACTGTTTTGTTTTTGGTTGCAACTAATATGCAGCCACTTATTTGGGAACAAACGGAAAAAGATTCAACAAAGTTTGTAAAACGGCTTCAGAGCACCAGTAGAATTTTTTATATTTACAAAAAGAAAATGGTTGAATATGAAAGTCTATATTTTTATCAGCACATTTTCTCATGATGATCCAAATAACTGCAAAAAATCAAGAAAATGGGATTAATAATATTGAACACGATAGCTGCTTCCGTTTTGCTGTTGCTTTTAAGCAAGCTTTTTACAATAACGTACGCACTTATTTCATTCTTAAGTATATGGTGAAACAAGGCGGCTTGGTAATGTGCGATCGCACATAAGGTTCCGACCCCGCTCATCCGCAATTTTGGCATAATTGTCTACCAAATGAGGAACAGATAGAAAAACACAAAAAATTAAAGTATTTTTCAAAAAAAACTGGTGTATGAACGCAAAAGATAGCCTCCAAAGCAAATAACTCAGTGGAGAAAAAAATGATGCATTAGTTTGATGAGATATGCCGATATTAAGAAAGCGAGCGGCAAAATCAAACAACAACAACAAACATTAATTACATCAAAAAATTTATGTTCGTTTTAAAAAACAAAACTTAATAACAAAGTCCAAATAGCGTCAGATAAAACTGAAAATAAACAAAATAACTTGTAGTTCACCTGAAAAAATGGTTATTCACTAGTTCATAATAAAGCTTGGTAACAATTAGACAAAAAAGAACAGAAACTTTAAAGTTAGAAAATTCGCTGAATTTAAAAAAAACAGTTAATTTCAAAGTAAAGAAAACCATTAGGAATCAGCTAAAATATCCCATAGATTTACAATTATTAATGCTTTTAAAGAAGGGAATTAAGAACTCTTGGTATTTAATTTTTTAGGCAGATGCAAAAAGAACAACAAATAGAAAACAAACTAAAAATGAATTAAAACTTGCCAGAAAATGCTTTGGAAGCCGTAAAGCCAGACTTTGGCCCCCCAAAATATGTTCAATTGCACCTTCTTTGAAAACCAATACTGTATTATTTGGCCGCTCGTTAATGAAAATAAGCACCAATTAGACAAAAAAGAAACGAGAAAAATTATGTAATACTTGTTTTCTGTCGAAAAAAAGACATGAAAGCCATTAATTACAAAATGAAAAAGTTGAATAGGTTCATCCGTTCCTCCAAAGGAAGCCCTTGAGACCTGCAATTATCCAGAAATTGTCCTACGTCTACAAAAAGAACGACAAATAAGACAAAAATCAAAAATTCATTTATTTTTTTTTGTGAAAAACTCGTGTGGAAGCCAGTAAAGGCATAACGAATTCTCTTAAAACCTTAGATTTTGTGATACCAATCCCCTTTGACACCTTTCCTTGAAATGTTTTATGTGACACCTCATTAATGAAAGTAGGTGACAATTAGACCAAAAAGGAAAAAAGCAAGATTAAGTAAAACTTGTTTTTATGGAAAAAAATTTATTTCCAAAGACATGAAAGCCATTAATTACAAAATGAAAAAAATGAATAGGTTCGTTTATTCTTCCAAAGGAAGCCTTCGGGACCTGCAATTAACCAGAACATGTCCTACGTCTACAAAAAGAACGTCAATTATGACAAAAATCAAAAATTAAATTACTTTTTTTGTGAAAAACCCGTGTCGAAGCCAGTAGATTCATAACCAATTCTTTAAAAACATTAGATTTTGTGACACCAAACCCTTTTGACACCTTCAGTTGACAAAAATAATGTCATCTTTAACCTTTAATTGACGAGACCAGGTAACAAACAGACAATAAAAGGAACAAAATTGCGAAGTTGAAATGTTTTTTTTTTTTCAATTTTGGAAAACAATTGTTTTCAAACTCATGAAAGCCATTATCTATCTTCTAATATCAGAACGTCGACTCATCTACTCGTCCACTAAAAACCATTCAAACCGGGTTATTGAACAGGAAATTAAAAAAAATTGAAATCACAAAGTAAAAACGACAGTTCAAAACAAAATTAAAAAATTCAATTAAATTCTTCGAGAAAGTATTGTCGAAGTGGTAAAGAACCACAATCTATATCTTTAAGGATTTACATATTATCAATTGTGCGTTATTTTGAACGCAAAAATTGTGATATATGAATGACAATAACGTGATAATTTGACAAAATTAGAAAACAAGAAAAATTGGCAAATATCTAAAATTTAAAAAAATTTGTAAACTCAAATAGTATCAAAGCCAGAACACCATAACTTAAGGCTTAAGAACACAATAAAGACTAAATTTGAATTCAGCAGAAAGAAGGAGCTTTTTTGATCCTTGACACTAAGCTACAAGTTGACCAAAGTAAGAGAAAAAAATTGGAGGCAAAGTTCAATAAGCCATTTTTTATTTAAAACTCAAATATTTTAAAAGTGAAAACGACCATAAGCTTTCAAGCAATTAACTAGATAAATTAATTTCGAGTTAATTAGTAAGCCAAAAGCAACTATTACTAGTGAGCTTTGATTTGAAATGTTCTCTTATTCAATTAATATAAAAAAGATCGAATTTTTTTTAAAAAAAACTGGCTGATGACATTCCGAATTATTTTTGGAATGTATTGGTCCAAGATTGGTACCGAACTAGTCCTGTTATTGTTGATTTTCCATTAGCAATATTTAATTTTTGGAATGTCATTGATATAGATATTTTGTTTGTTAAAAAATCAAAAGTAAATTCTGCGTTTTTGATAATCAACGAATAAAGTTAGCAAAAAACGGCAATGTTTTATTTACAGAGCACTCTCAATGGAAATTGAAGTGGAATTAGCCCCATTTTCAGTCTACAAAGATTGTGTTAGTGGTGTTTGGGTGTGCACTTACTGCAAATTTAATCAGAGTGGACTAAAGAAACTTATTTCGTGCTGTTTTTGATGAAAAAGTCTGAATTTTGTGAAATTTTTAGCCGGAACTTGTGACAAAAAAATTCAATGATAATAGCCGACAATGTATTTCGTCTTTAAACGTCAAATCATCAACATTTTCATGAAAAATTTTATGACATTTTATCGAAATTAGCGAAATTTTAGTGAAAAATTCCGAAAAATGGTGAATGAAATCAACGGAATTCACCCTATTTTCTCGAAAGTTTAAACCTCGATATCTCCCTGTCAAATAAAAAAAAACTTTTTCATTCCATATTCTACGCTGGACAAGCTTTCTAATGATACCAGTCTCAACTCTACGACGAATATATCGATCGGCCAAAATTGACTGAACAAAAAAACCCAGTTGAGTATATAGTTCCTCCCCCCCTCAAGAGTGGTTGGAACAATAATTTTTGGCAAACGCTCATAACCAATTCTTATTCTACAAATCAAATGCGCTTGGCTGTGTTTCATTTTCTCATAACTATTTGTTGTTAGAATTTTTGTGGGAATAAATCAATTCCAATGTTTATTTTAGCTGTTGTCACATGAGTTTTTTTTCTGGCTACTTTCGAATAAACGTTTGGCGTTTTATGTGACATAGGCTAAATCATTGAATAAATTGAGTCGTCATTCTAGAAAACCAAGATTACATAAATTTAAGGGTTTCACGATGAGGTGATTAAATGTTTGATATGATTTTTGGCATTTTTTCAGTGGTCATCGAAAGATCACTGATCCCCTCAAATTGTTTTTCTCAAGTAGTTTTCATTGATTCCCCAATTTAATTGTTAATTTATAAATTGTATTGAAAAAAAATGATAAAAATCAAGTGTGAGCAAGTGTGTGGATCTGAACAACTTTAATTGCTCTTCAAGATGGATTTAATTACGTGTGATATATATATATATATATATATATATATATATATATATATATATATATATATATATATATATTAATATATTAAATCTTCTTTTGTGTTTGATGTTAGCCTGGTTTGTTTCAGGTACTGGTTTGTAGGTTTCAAAATGTCAAGAAAATTATTTTTCGAAGTTTGATATAAAAATTTGTATCATCCGCAAACTGAATATTCTTATGATTACCTTTTTCAATTTCACCCTTGCAGTCATTAACATAGAAAGGGAAAATGAAATGAGAGGCCTCAAGACTGTTTATTGACGAACACCATGACTTACCATGTTGTCGTGTTGCCAAGATCCAATAAAACGTCCTGCAGTTTTACATAATGCCTTCATTGACTTTTTACATCGTTTTGAAAATCAAGTTGAGTATCATTAAAAATTTTGATCCTTGTTTATGTGTTCATTTACTTGATTAACCAGAGGACGCTCAAAGAGTTTTGAAAATGTTGGAGTACTCAAATGATACTTTTTTCATCCAATCAATTATCTTTTTCAATTAAATTCTTTCACTCAAGCCATGGGATTTAACAGGTGCATGGATTTGTTCACATTGACAATTGCTCAATGAAATTAAAAGTCAGAGTAATTTCCTGGAAACGTTCGGCAAATCCAAGGCTGTTCCTGACAAACATAATTCAATTTAAACCAGTCAAAATTAAGTCTTGCTTCGATTGTAGCTCTTGTGAATAGAAACGCATTTTCCATTGTTCCTTGTGGAAGCATGAACATTTGACTCTCATTATTCCCATTTGCAATTCCAAGTGGTCCGATTCCGAAACCGACTTGAACTATGACGTTTGCACACAAATCTTCGCTGTAAACTGCATCTATGTAGTTG
The DNA here is from genome assembly GCF_964194025.1 of Convolutriloba macropyga. Taxonomy (NCBI): domain Eukaryota; kingdom Metazoa; phylum Xenacoelomorpha; order Acoela; family Convolutidae; genus Convolutriloba; species Convolutriloba macropyga. Next base: position 35,137 of record NW_027449445.1, on the reverse strand, counting down.
AGATGTTTCCGCGGACCACTCGAGAAGTCAGTGATTTTCAGCAAATACTAACAAAGGAACTGTTTCATCAAGAGCAAGATTATCTTTATTTAATTGCAATTGAAAGTTATCGAGATTTTTTTTAAAAAAAGTGTAATTCCGGCCCGTTCTACACAAATAATTAATATTGACACAAATTTGACAAAAAAGCTATTGCATTACATGGTCTATGTCCGAAAAAGCAAATTTCATTAAATTTTTTTTTTATGGAATTGAGTGACAAAATTCTGCCATATCGATTGCAAATAATGATGGAAAACGAGAAAACAAAAATGTTCAGAACTTGAAAAAAGAACAAAACGGGTACCTGCTATTTTGCACATTCTAGCAAGAGCTGCAATAGCTAGCTAAGCTAATTGAAACCTTAATTGAGAGAGAAAATAAAGTAAGACCAACCAAATAGGAAACACTATTTTTTAAATCACTGCGCCAAACCCAAACGAAATAAAATCTACCAATAGGTGCTTATTAGTGCGACATTTATTAGTGCGACAACGGTCAACTTATTGAACACCTATTACCATCTATAATCTTTTTTTTTGAAACAAGTAAATTACTCAGAATATAACCCTAAGGTTAGATATCTACATGCTTTAAAATGTTTTAAAAAATTAATCAGCATTTTATTAATACAATAATCTTCAGATTCTGGTGGTTCGTTCTCATAGGTAAAAATAGGATTTGAAGGCTCCTATTTGTCTATTAACTGGTACTTTCTTGTGTTGATCGAGCAAAAGACGCAGTTAAAACATTTTTAAAGCAAGTTTTACTATTAAAAGTTCTAATTGAGGAGGGCAATTCGTTCCGTTTTTGAACGCTTTTCAATATTAAAGATTTGTTACTCCACTTCGTTTTCGTTTTTTTATAATAATTTGATTTGTTCTCTTGTTCTGTCTAGCGTTATAGCGACTAGTAAACATTTTAAATCTTTCGGATGTTTCCCAGTGTCTTATATCTGTCTGTAGCTTCATTAGGCTAACTTTTGAGATAAACAATTCAGCTGGCAGGATATGATCCTTAATAAAAAGATCAATGGAGTGGTCAAATTTTTGTTGAAAATAACGAACTTTTATTCCCCAGCTAATTTGCCTGTTTATGCGGTTTATTTTTTTTGCTGTAAGAGTTTGAAGGAATACTCCACTGAAAGAAAGATGAGAGAGTACAACTGACTTGAAAACATCAATTCTTACTTCCAAAGGAATTTGATTTCTTACAAGATACAAAGAACGAATTGCATTAGCCATTTTGCTTAAAACTTAATCAAGCGCTTTTACAATATGTCACAAGCTTGTGATTTGTCAGTTGTTTGTCGATGTGTCTCCGACGTGGGGCCAAAAGTTCTGCTAAATCCGGGACCTATACCACCGCAGTAAACTTAAGGACCAATGCGTTTCCAAGAATGAACTCATTTCTGACCAGCTTTCTCATTTTCGTTAGTTGTGAATCTTTGCATAACCTATGAAACCAAGAGTGCTGAACTACGTTTTTAGTTGGATCTGTTCTGACTATAAATCCCAAGACAACCCTCATTTTGGCTGAAATATAGATTTTGACATTTTAGAAACCAATCCTTCTAATTTCGAAACACAAATTGTTTTCGAAAGTACTTTCACACTTTGATCAACATCCTGAAACAAAAAATCCGGAGGAAAAGGAATATCTATGTTCCAATCCAGATTTTAGGCAAGAACACAAAAAAAGCTCAGGTAAATTTAACTGAAAGAACACCTGAACTTAACTGAGCAGTTCAGGTAGATTTGTCTCACCTGAACCATACCTGAACTAAACTAAAAAATACCTGAAAATTACCTCAAAAATTCGAGTACCACTATCTGAATTTTTACCTGTACTTACATGAAAATTATCTGAAAAAACACTTGAACTGCTCAGGTAATTTGTAAAGTTCAGGTAATTTTACCTGAATTTCACCTGAAATTTCAGGTAGATAAAATATCATTTCAGTTAATGAATTGAAACACAACCGATTCATTCATTCAGCTAGCTTTGTTCAATAAAAAGCAAAAGTGACGACAAACTAGCCATATAAAACCCTTTCACGCAAACAAAAGAATTTAAAACTTTTGATAAAATATTTAATGATTTTGCTGCAATGTTTAAAAAACTAACCAACTGCAGCCTTTTATCGAACAAAACATATCAATGAAGACGGACAATCGAAAATAAGCGTGAATTTTTCTATTTTCTATTATGTCAACTGTAGCGATACCATTTTGCAAAATGTAGTTTGAATTGAGACAACTTTTTTTGGATTCTCAAATCTGAAAAAAAAACACTTCAAAATACGTTTTCTCTAATCCTAGCCTGATAATAAAAATAATATAATAATAATAATAATAATAATAATAAAAATAATAATAATAATAATAATAATTGTGGTGATGCGTTTTTAGCGGTTTATCTATTCTCTCTAAAGTAAGCTCAGAAGCCTGAAGGTCAAAAGATAAAGGCTGAAACACTTTTTTATGCTGCTGCTTTATACTCGCGTTAGACACTGTGTGCGCCTTTTCTCTCGGTTTCGTTTGGAACTAACAACTAAAGTCGCTGGTATGGCCGGCCGTGTTACATCTTTTCAAAAAC
>NW_027449445.1:0-22500 GCF_964194025.1 Convolutriloba macropyga | reverse complement strand
AAACGCGGAATTCAGGTAACGAAACTAGTAGCCTGAATTCCATTTTTGAACATAACGCAATTCCCTCTCATCGAATTTGCCGAATTAATTTCAAAATAAAAATTTATACTGAATTATCCCTCAGTTTATAATTTAGAAGTACATAAAACACCTCATAATTTTGACTTAAATTTACTAACCAATGCTAGCGTCGATTTACTCCAATTACGATTAAGTGCACTTAAATGTATAATTAGCAGCTACAAAACCGTGGAAAGTAGTCACATGATCTGGATTTTTGTTTAATTTGGTTTCAAAATTATGGAATTTAGGGACTGGATTTTGTATCCGGACTCCGTTTTCTAGCATAAAGCAATTCTGGAAAGTTCGAAGCCTGATGCAGCCTGAATTTCTAAATTTAACCTAACTGGCTCCCATGAGGGAAAATCACCAAATGCAATTCAAGCCTGTCTTTGTGCTGTAACGTTGAAATTTGTGTTAAGTTTTCTTGAAATACAGGAAGTCTATATTTTGATTGAAATTAAACCCAAAAGAAAATGAAGATCTTTTCAGACTCCCCCTCCCCCCCCCCCCCCCTCACCCTGAAAAACACTTCGGGAATTGAGTATTCTCATAAAAGTGCACAAACTTCTCCATTTCAGAAGACATTATGAATTCTTGGGTGAAAAAAGAACAGTTCCTTCCCTCGTGGGGTGAGAACCCTTGAGGTTGCCCTTCATTCAGATATGTCAATGTTTGACACCTGCAACAACCACTCGTGACGTCATCATCGTCATGGAAAGAGAACCAATTATATTTCTCATAGTTCCTTCTTACCAATGAACGAAACACCAGTCTGTCGCGGAATTGGAAATTGCGATGCCTTTCCTCTGTAGTTAGCCACAAAAACAGGCAGAAATAACGGCTAAAATAGAATCTGTTTCCTGTTTCCTTTTCTAATTGTGAGGAAAAAAAACTTTGTCAAAATCTTGCCGTGTGGGCATGAATACAATATGATTGTTTAGTAATTTTACCAAACATAAAATGAACGATTATTACGTTCCACATTCTCTGCTAAAAAATTGAATTTTGCTACTGTTTTTTGTTTTCGGACTAATTTTAATCGTTCAGTACTAAAAAAATATTCTGACAACACAAGAGCCTAAAGAAACTCTTCTAAATTTCAAACCCAAAAATCCTATTGATGCGCTGTCCGTCAAAAGACATCAAATCGAACGTCACTTCTTTATGTATGTCACTATTAGTTAATTATGTTTGATCTGTCACGCTCTGGTTAATCTGTTTTATTCGTTAACTGCAGAGAGGTCGTTTATACTTGTGAAATTTTTGTTGCTAGTTATTAACCGTATAAATACAAAACTTTTACATTAATTATAATTTTTTCTCAAATAATTTTCCTATCTCTTAGAAAACGAGAAAATGCTTGTTTATATGTCATAGAAAACATTGTTGAATCTAATAGAGAGTTTTTAAACTCAAACAAATAATAGGAGCAGAAGTCAAATTCGATCTTTAGGCAATTTACTGATATTTCATTTTATAAGCTGATAAAACAGTTTCTCCTATCTCTCTTTCGAAATATATCTCAAGAATCTCATGACAAGCGTCTTGTCATCATGACGTTAAAGGTGTAAAGCAAACTGGATCAAGAAAAGAAAATCTAAAAACAATTTTTGTCAGGTCTTAGTCCACGAACGGCCCAGATCGGTTTTAGTCACCAGTTATTTTTTGAAACCTAAAAACAGTTAGGTTAAATCGAGCGCAATCGATTTAGTTCTTTAGTAGGCTCAACAAAAATTATTTTGATTGCACCCTTATTTTCCGAGCATTCTACGTAAAATGGAACACACTTTATGCGAGTTTTTGAAAATTGTTTTGTTAGGAAACAACGCATTTAGATTTCTCTCAATTGATATAGCATTGCTTATTTATTTGCTCACATCCCCAGGCCCGAAGAAGATGTTGGGAGGCTCCAGACAAGCTAAAAAGCGGGCAAACGAGCGTTCCGCACGGCTTGCGTACGACGGCGGAACCGGCGACGCTGCCGGAACCGTATCGTAATTCGTAATTCGGAGCAGTCCGATAGTAATCCCTAGGGTTGTTTTCTTCAATTATCCTAACTAAACCATTTGTAATTTGGTAAGCAAGATTTAAAATAATTAGAAAGGTTAAAAAGTGAAAGCTATTATGCTTTCTTATTCGAATTCGTTTGCGCTACATCATTTTATTCTGTCCTTGCTTTCAAATTTTGAAATACAATAAGTAAGATATTTTAGTAAACTCACATTTCGATCGAAATTAATTGTCGTTCACTTTGTGTACCTTACACAGTTAAAATTGTCATCATGGTTGCAAAAAGTTCGCAATTTTGGCTCTAGAGTTTTCAATAAAATGAAAAAAATGATGTTTTAATGTTGTATCTTTATAGTCAAAGAATAAGGCAGAACAAAATACATAACAGCGGATGTAGTTTTTCAACTCGTGGAAAAAATTATTTGATGGCGCGAATTGCTAAAAATTATCTCGTCAAAACTAACCGATGGCGCAAATTGTTGACACTTTGTGTACTTTTCACAGTTGAAAATAAATGTCATCATGGTTGCAAGTTTGCAAATTTGGCTCAGAGTTTTCAATCAAATGAAAAAAAAATATGTTTTAATATTGTATCTTTATAATCAAAGAATAAGGCAAAACAAAATACATTACAGCGGATGTAACTTTTCAACTCGCCGAAAAAATTATTCGATGGCGCGAATTTCTATAAAAGTTATGTCATCAAAATTATCAGAGGGCGCGAATAGTTAACCCCCACAAAATTCGTTTCATTAAAGAGCATATGAACGCAATTGCTTCCAACTTTTTCTTTATCAGTTTTATTATGCGACTACCTCGACCTGATTTGATCAAATGTGACGAAAATTTGTTCAAAATTTTTCGCCAAAAACTTCTCCAGAAGTCTTTAAATTTCTTATCGAAGTGAAGTTCTATGGAGTTTTATAATGCTAACGAATATTTTAATCTATGCTACCGTCAAAAATATCGTTAAATTGGAAAAAATGGGACTAGCATTAAAGTTTTCCTGTTCGTTGTTCAAAAATGTGGTAACAATCATTTCAACGTAAGAAATGTCCCTCCCGGGTCACCACTTCTTAGTAGTCATACAAGGATCATATATGCTATCATACAAATCATAACGTATTTCCCAGTACGATCCTTGTATGACTACTAAGAAATCATATATGACTACTAGGAAATCATATATGAACCTTGTATGACTACACAGAAATCATATATGATCCTAGTACGAATACCAAGAATCATACATCTATTCTTCATAAAATTTTAAACAGTTATGTCTTTTAAAAATTCATTCGGCAAGGACTCACTTATGTGATTCACCGGCATCACTTTGTGATCCGCCAAAAGACCCAAACGTTTAATATTATTTGCAAAGTTGGGCACTAACTAAAAGATTAAGTCCAAATACATGAAAAAAAATCTGATATTCTCTGAAGCCAGCTTATACCTTTAAATGTTCACTTATAAAAAAAATTGAAAAAATTTTGCAGATAACCTCAAACTCGTTTTCTGAATATATTTAACGTGGAAATTTAATCATTTAGCCCACACAAAGAATCAAATGTGGAATGTAAATGCGATTTAATAAATTATTATGTCCTCTGACTACATTATACGGAAATTTGTGGAACCAATCAATATTTTATGTGTCATATATGACCTTGTATGATTTCCAAGAAATTTTTTCAACATCAAACGAAAATGAAAAATATACAGTTTTTAAGCTTTGATTTTTTTTATATGATCCCTGTATGATTTCTAGGAAATCATCTATGATCCTTGTATGACTACTAAGAAATCATACAAATCATATATGACCTTGTATGAATACTAGGAATCATATATGACCTAGTATGACTACTAGGAATTTTGTATGATGAGCAACCCGGGCTTCCGCTACGTAATGAAAAAGAATGAGAGTTTAAGGAGATAATAATTACTTGTTAAATATATTTGAGAGAGAGGGGGGATTGAGGAAACCCTTCCTGAACTGCAGACATTTTTGTCCCAGATAGCTGACATTGGTGGCTATTTGAAATTGCAGCATCTCAAACTCCATTTCCGGACTGCTCAGTTCGTAATCCATAACTTCGCTCTTGCAAACTAATGAAAAATAGCACAAATGGATAAAAAGTGCAAAAATTGTTGAAATCAGTGTTGTCATAATTTTATAATTGCATGCACGACTAAACAATGGGTACAAAATAACGGAATTTGATCACATAATATTTGTTCAGAAATCCACCTTTGGTTTCTTATATTACGATGGTATAATTTTGGAGAATTATAAGTAAACAATCATGCTATGGAGTTTGAAACTGGATTGGAGATACACATAACATTTTGATTACTAAGCAAATTATGAACCTAATAAAATCTAAACATTGATCATGAACAGTTCAACATGCAGAAACACCAATGTTTAGTTATACTAGAGCTGGAAAATTTTAGATTATTAAAAACTTTATTTTAAAGAACTATGTAGAGCAAAATTACATTAACTTTTTCGGGTAAGTTAAGCTGCTTTTTCAGATAGTGTTTACCTAACTTTGTGCAACGCAATTTTTTTTTATAGATTTAAGTTGTTTTCACGATAATAAATATAAAAAAAGATGAGATGTTGATAGAATATGTATGATACATATTCTATGAAGGTCTCAAACGATCTTTTTTATATTAAAAACAACTTAACTCTATAAAAAACTTGCTTTGCAGACTAAAACAGTCAAGTAAAAATTACCTGGAAAAGCACCGTAACTTACACAAAAAAGTTAATGTCATTTTGCTGTAAAAACAAAAATTTGCCTGACATTATAATTTAATTTTGCCTTTCCAAATGAGGCACTACCTTAAAATTTACCTTATGAACACCTGAGCTTTTGCTTTGACTTTTATATTTTGAGAAAATAAGCTAAATTTTGCCTTAACATAAAAAATAGAAGTTAAGGTGTTCTTAAGGGAATATCAAGATCATTTTGGGAAAAATCTAGGTAATATCCCCTCAGCATCTGTTAACATCTATGATGAATGTGCGCAAAGACAAATTAAAGTTATAATTTTTAGAGTCAAAACTTAGAAAATTATAGTCAGATTTACGGTAGGAAAAAACTAAGGTAAAACTATCTCAAAAATCTACCACAAAAATTGAGGTAAATCTAGCCACAGCGTAAGCCAGTAGTAAGAAACCAGTACATCTGAGGCCACTTTTTGGCACATTTTCCCCGAAGATGTTCGATCATGCGCGCGGATGAAAAGTTCTTGGCAATTATTCCCTGTATGTTAGGATTGTTGCCTGAAATTGTAAAAGACTTACCTTAAACCGATTTTGAACGTGGCAGGTTTATAAGTTTACAAGGGATATTTACTCAAACTCCGCGGCTTGACGGTTATCATGTCTCTTGACGGTTATTTTAAGAATTAGAGAATATGAAACTAAACTATTTTTTTTGAAGGACGGATTAGAACTTTTGAATTTCTTATTACTTGTAAGAGAGGAGTACAAAATGATATTGAATTAATGAAGCAAGGTTAAGAACAATCAATAAATTATTATTAACAAACATCTAATAAAAAATATCAGACACAAAATTTTGTTTTAAGTCATTGATTAAAGTTTTATATATGTACCCGTTTAAAACTGCTTCTCCGTCAGCATCTTCTTCAGCATCTACTTGTGTTGTATGGACATCTGGATATTAAAAATAGAAATGCACGATTAGAAAGAAGTCATTGTAATCCCCTGTTAGAGCTGTTATTGTCACAAGAAGCTCCTGCGCGGAGCAGTCGCAGGTTTTTGTATCTCCTCGTCGATACTTCTTGAGACCCCAACCGGGGTGGAGTTGGGCAGCTATCCCCTATAAAAGCTGTTATTGTCACAAGAAGCTCCTGCGCGGAGCAGTTGCAGGTTTTTGTATCTCCTCGTCAATACTTCTTGAGACCCCAACCGGGGTGGAGTTGGGCAGCTATCCCCTATAAAAGCTGTTATTGTCACAAGAAGCTCCTTCGCGGAGCAGTCGCAGGTTTTTGTATCTCCTCGTCAATACTTCTTGAGACTCCCAACCGGGGTGGAGTTGGGCAGCTATCCCTTTTTTAGAGCTGTTGTTGTCAGAAGAAGCTCCTGCGCGGAACAGTCGCAGGTTTTTGTATCTCCTCGTCGATACTTCTTGAGACCCCAACCGGGGGTGGAGTTGGGCAGCTATCCCCTTATAAAAGCTGTTATTGTCACAAGAAGCTCCTGCGCGGAGCAGTCGCAGGTTTTTGTATCTCCTCGTCAATACTTCCTGAGACTCCCAATCGGGGTGGAGTTGGGCAGCATCATCAATATTTAACGCTTGCTGGACAAGCGTTGCTTCTTTGCAGGCGGCTCTTCCTCTGCTTCGAAATCAATATATGGACATCTTGAGAACGGCTTTTCTTTTGGAGCTGCATCAAAATCAAATATTTCTTCCTCATCGGACTCAATTTGAGAAGTTTTCCCGAACCCAGGATCAGGTGGTGAAAAGGTTTCTTCAATCTCAGTATCAAGTTGTTCAGTTAAATCTCTGGTGGTTTCATATTCACTGATCTCAATATAGGACTTTAGAGGTTTTTCCAAGGTCTGTTTCCGCTTATGACCAATTTTGTAGTATCCATACGCGTATGAGCTTATACCGTCACTCAGATAGTAACGCTTATCATCAAATGCACTCAAAGCAATTTTGTTGGACTCTGTTATGTTGAGAGTGTGTTTGTCACTAGTTATAGATGTTACTAGTTTTCTCAATGGTGATTTTGATTTGAGCACATCTTGGAACTTATCATGATGAAGTGTCTTTGTCACATGTTTGCTCACACCCTTGGCACTTTGTTTGACTTTCTGCAAAGTTTTTACAGAGTAAGCTTTTGGTTTCAGAAAACTGCTTCCATCACAATGTCACCATTCAGCTCATCTGATAATTTAAGTGGAACTTTTTTGTTCAAATCACTATGTAAATGATGATCCTTGGGGTAATCACTCAAATCAAGTACGTGTTTCAGCTGTTTAAGATCTTCGTAAATGTCATCCGTCTCAATTTCATAAAAGAGAGAATCAGTGTCACGATACATCACTCGAGCTTTTTTGTCAAACAAAGGCCCCATTTCTTCATAATGAAACCTGTACAGGTGCAGTTTTGAAAGATCCAAAATAGCAGCACCCAGATAAGTGGGTTTATTCCACCTGATCTCTTTCTGGCTAAGAGTGATCCCAACAAGGTTCTCTCGAAATATAGTGAACTTCTCAAAATTGCACTTGTTGCAATAAAATTTTGCTTTCTCCTAATTTTCAACAAATACCATCTTGTAACGAAATCTCAAATTTTTCATCGTTTTTCCGAAGCATGAATTGTTCAACAGTTTGAAAAAGTTATTTTCAAAGGTGCTGATACCGGGTTGCTGTCGCAACTTTGTATTCTGCTCAATATAACACTTCAAAAAATCACTCTGGTTGAACTTCAGCGTCTTATGTAGTCTGGTTACTTGGAGCCCCTGTTGACAATCAAATTTCGGAACTGAATAATGACATACATAATTCTGCTTTGACTGAAAAGTTTCCAGAAGCTTTGGGATATGACTGGTCTTGTTTCCCAATTCTACTTGATACTGAGAAAGCATCTCAGTATCGATTTTTAACTTCTCAGCAGCCAGAGGGAAATCATTGTGACAGTCATGTAGGTTGCTAGGATAATTCAGATCAACCATTACAAAGTACCCAACATCACTTTCGTCAGATGTTTGCATGATCTTGTCCAAACTGATGTTTGACCATTCAATTCCTCCGGTTGGCAGTTTTTTCATCATTGTTCTACCGTATAAGTTAACGACATCCAGAAAAAGTCCATACGTACTTGGTTTTTCTTCATCAAAGTCATGCAAGTTTTTGTTGTTAGCTTTCATATATCGTTTTTCACCAATTTCATTTAATCCTCCACGGAAGGCCCTCTCACAAAACAACAGCATCTCTATATCAGAGAGCAAGTCCAGTTTAACTTTAGCTGTTTTCGGCATAGCATCCCATGAAATATTAGGTGCACTATAGTAATGGCAGGGGTCTAATCCATATACCTGATCAAAGAGTCTCCGGCATTTTTCAAACACGTCAGCTAGAAGAATTACATCAGTTTTGAGATACAACATGAGATAGTCACCAAAGTTTTTGCAGCCAAACTTAATCCAAACTTTGTTAGCATGCTGAACATCCTCCTCAGAAACATCAATTTGACCAGAAAAAGAATTTATCCACTGATCACCATATTGAGGCAACGATTTTTCAGAGAGTTTCTCAAAGCTCTCGAGAAACGAATATGGGAAAACTCCTTTCTTTTTGCAAAATGTCGCAATTTTTTTGGAAATGTTAATATAATTGACAATAGTCCTTTGTTTCGAGTGTTGTAACCGGAGTGTCAAGACTCCCGGATAAAAAACGATAGCTGTCAAGGAAACCAAATTTTTCATATAGTAGCTTGTCATCTTTGCTTTTACCAACAGGAACAAAGAACGAGAATGAGTTGTATGTCTCACTGTTGCAAGGAATGACTGGCAATTTTTCATCCGATTGGATTTCAATGTATTTCAATAGATGATGTGCGTCATATTTACTAAGGTTGTGGAAAAAAATAGGCGTAAAATTCTGCGCACGAAGCTTAAGATTGCAGCTGTTGTGTGCAACTCCGTAGATTTCACCAGTTAAGTGATCATGATGGATTACTTTTCCGCCGTTCAAAGACATCTGACAAATAACACATCTTTTACCCTGATCAATCATTCTCATTCGTTCTTCATCAGATATTATGAGGCGTCTATGCTTCTGTTTTCTCTCAGAAATAGATTTGGCGTTCTCTCTGAGCCACTGAAAAAACTCTGAAAAGATTCTGAGTTTCTTTGTTCAAGGTGTAGCTATTATCAGGATTCTGGCGGCAGATGTCATGCTTAAGGCTGACGGCCTCTGTGTCGGCATAAATCACTAAGGGAACTGAAAACGTTTCATTCCAGTTTGTAAATTCAATTTTTGAGTCTTCCGTTGGCAGAATAATACGAACAGCTTTATGCTCCCCACATAAATCCAAATGTTTTTTCAGTGATATGTTGCTTTAAAATCCGCGAAGGCAACGTTCGCAAAACTTGTATCGGTGGTGTTCTTTACCACAGAATTGACGGGCCGTGAAAGCGTGAAAATTTGTGATCAAAGAGTAGTGGCTGATCAGTCCATCGGTCAGCAAAAGCAAAGGAATAATTTTATGGGTTTTTACTTTAGACAAGTAAAACGGCAAAATTTTGTTTTTCTCGAAACCAAAAACATTAATTCCAATATTGTTTTGCTTTTCAAATTTTGGAACATCTGTTAAGGACATGGGGAACTCGATATTATCAAATTTCAGTTTGTGCAATTTTGGCTTGTATTTGTTTTGTCGTTGTTTATGCTCCTTCTCTGGAAACATTGCTGCAAGCACTGACTATGCGAAACATTTGTTGTCATTGTTTCGAATATTCAGGAGAAAATGGTTTCCAACTAAAGCGGATGGTGTAGCAATGTAACTGCTTCCTCTGATAGGTTTAAATTTGTTAATGTTATTATCCAAGTGATCAATTTTCTGAACAACAAATCCACTTCCACCGGTTAAAAAAATTTGGATTGAATTGTTCATTTGATCAACCATTTTTAAAATTTCATCATCTGATAGTTCTGATGTTAGAACTTTCGACTTTGTGTTTGCATGACAGCCGACTTTGGTATCATCTGTTGGTTTCAACATCTGTACAAAAACAGAGAGTTGAATTTTCAAAGGTCCAAGCTCTGCTAATTTGTTTCTCACAAATAATTTAATGTCTTCGAGATGCTCCGTAACAAAGGTGAACACATCAATTCGGTTGTCCGCTTGTATCCTGAACGACTGAAAAAACTTTCCAATAGCTTGTTTCTCTTGTAGCTCCAAACTGCATTCAGTCTTCTCGGAAACCTCTGGGTGAGTACCATGAGCGTCTTCCTCATGTCTGAAGTGTCGCCATAAATTTGTGTGAAATGCTTGCACTTTGTGTACGTCTGACATCCATGAACTGTTTTTAAATGGCGAATTACACTTCTGCTCTCTGTGAATTTGCTACCACAAACTCCACAATCATAGTTTGCTGTTTTTTCATGCTTTATATTATGCTCCTGCTCCATATGCTGCAATAACTTCTCTTTCCTGCTGTACTTCTTCGAGCACTCGTCACAGTTGAAGGTCTTCATCTAAAACAAAAAGGTATATTAATATTTGATTACTGATTAACACTTTGAAAAAAACCTTCTCAAAAGACTCGTCCACGGATCATATATTGTAACCTATACCATACAAGGAATACAAGGAATTTAATCACTTAACCTATTCACTTAAGATTCCTAAGAAATACTATCTATGAAATCAATGATCTTGACTTTGTATAAGCTAATAATCTTTTGTGGTTTTTAAATTTTGTGGGCTCACAAGGAATGACTTGATTGAAATTTACTCTAACACAAATAATCGTGGACACAATATGTGTACACTTGATATAAAAAATTCCGAAAAATTGAGCCAGCTTTTTTTAGAAAAGAATCAGTAATTTAAGGAAAAGCGATTATATTTAGACGTTTTGCTTGGTATTTTTCTATCTTTAAACTGCTGTTAAAAAATTTAGTTTTATTGAGAAAAATAGAAACTTACACTTCTATTTTGTTTGAAATATTTTACCTGCCTGAAATATTTTGCCAAAAATTAGTTTGGAACACATTTTGCTTGACTCCAATCAAAGCGACTGGTTCGCAGTTGTTGAATGCTTCAAAATGATTTATCTAAATAAATAACTTGCTTTTATAGTTTTAGTTTGTTTTCTAATTTTATTCATCAAATATTTACATGTATCAAATTTTTTTCTTTTTGGTTACGCGTAAACCTCTTCAATGGAGGGAAAACTTTACCGTTTGAAAAATTTTTTAATTTAGTTTTTTACAGGTGATCCCAAATTCTGGCAAATGATAGTTGGGAATGCAGTTTTATATGGCAAAAAAATTACTTTCAAAAATACTGGGCTTATACTGATGAGATAATCGGAGATTTAAAAACAAAAACTTGGTAGTCCTCCGTTTTGTTTTCCGAAATTTGGTGGTTTGTTTTAGTTTAGGATTAAAAAATGTCGGAAACTCATTATATTGCAACCACTTGCAACAATTAGATTGTATATTATAAGATTAAGCTTACTTCCATAAAATTTTTGTTGTTAAGTTTTTACAAGTCAATACCAATTCATTGAGAAAGAAAAAAGAACGACTGGTCTGTAGTTGTTCAAAAGTTTCGAAATGAATACTTTTAAAGCAAGGAATGTTTTTATTGTACTTTTGTCTCTATAAGATCTGTTTAAATTTTTGTGTGTTGAATTGATTTTTCTATTTGTGTGGACTCAGTGGACCTAGGCTAAGATCAAGATGAGGAACTAATGTTTTTTATGGCAGTTTTGACAATTTGTTATAATATACTTCGGTTTTATATTTAAATAGAAACTCGCTGCATAGTTGCTTAAAGTTTTCAACTGATTTTTTCTCCTTGAGTTTTCTGAGTTGCTTTTAAAACTGTCAGACAAATCTTTCACTTACAGACAAATAGTTATCAATAAAGTGTGACAGAATCAAATAGTTGGTAATTTGGGTTGCTTTTTTAATGCTTTTGAAGTTCAGTAAGAAATTTGATAAAAGCAATTTCTAGATGCAATATCACAAAAAATTGACTGAATTTTCAAAATTCATGATTGTGACCTCGGTATTCAAAACGAATTTTCACACAAGTCAACTGAGAACATTTTTGTGGTTGACGAACACAATTATTTCAACAGTCAACCAAAAGTTGACACTGAAGAGCAAATCAAGTTTTACATATCAAATTTCATAGCACACTAATTTATTATCGTACTTAGCAAAAAACAGGATCACGAATTTTAGCTAAAGTTGACCGAACACATTAAGAAAGCGTCGAAATCCACATAGTTGTCTTAATTTTTTTTCCAAGAAAACAAATGTTTTTCAGTTTTGCTTCATCTGGTAAAGTTATCATAATTTTCGAGTAGATTGTAAAAAGAGCTGTATAGTTTCCTGAAGCAGAATTAAGCTACAATAATTTAGCATGGGAAAAAACTGGCTTTTTTGGGTAACGCATAGCATAATTTACCTTGCTGATCTTTGTCATACCAATCATCATTCTGTTTCTGTTCAGTTTATTTTGTCAAATTAACAAAATTTTGACCTTGCAGATCCCCGCGCTCAGAATGATATAATGTAAAACAGATGCTGAAACTTTCCGTTGATTACGAAATATGCAACTATTATCTAACTAAATGTTTTTTTTTCGGTTCTATAAATTGGTTGAAAATTATTGTTACTACAGATACATATGTAGTACAAAACGTTCATAGTTCATACTGTAATTTAGACAAAATTCATGTTGTTGAATTTTTTTTTCGGTGCTGCCAAAAGAATCAGCAGTCTAAAATAAATGCTTCTTCAACAAAAGGGTCTGAACGTTTTTAGTTTAGTTTTTCATTCAAAAACAAAGTTAGAGAAACTGTTTCTTAGTTTTTGACATCTAATAAGAACTATTTTGCATCTACTGACTGCTGGAAACGTTTATTAACTGTTTAAGGATGGTTTTAAAAAACAACCTCAAAAAGTTTCATGAGTAGTTAATTATTGATTAGAAACTTTTGCTAATGTTCACAAATTTTTATCTCAAATTTTCTTTGATTTTAAGTTTTTGAATAGATGATCTCTTTGGTACGTCTTTATTCTCATATAAGTTTCACAAATATAGAGCTTCTAGGAAGAAATTTCTTTGTTTAAATATAATTGAAAGTCTCTAAAAATGCGCATAGCGGTTTTGCTGACCTTTGAAAACTTTCTGTTAAAAACTTCATAAAAAATTTTACCTTCTAGAATTGTTTTTGAATTTTAAACCTTTGATGACTCATTGACACGTTTTGAAATATTTCTGGACAATTTTAGTTATGTTTTAGAGTACTAACAGATTTCAGTCGGAATTTTTGGTTCCAATTAATGTTTTTAAACGGCCAACGATAAATAGATCAGACTATTGAGGAGTTTTTTGTGCTTTTTGGGACCGTTATTTTTATCAAGTAGAATGACGTTTAGCCTGCAGAATAAGTTTAAGCGAGAAATCTTTGCTATGTTTGAGAAACTTTGATTGAATGACAGGTTTATTTCAATATTTGCTTTATATGTCTCAAGTAAGAAAATTTTGGTGTCAATCCATTTTTTTTCACAATTGTGAACTGAGAGAAAATTTAACAAAAGAGCTTTTGGAGAATTTTTTCGCGACTTAATTTTTAAAACTGCATGACTTTTTACCTAAGGAAATTTATATTAATTAAACTGTTTGTATTTCTCGTACACGCAATAAAAATGTTCAGTTGACTTTTGATTACTCATATACAATTTGTAAGGGTAAAATTCATATCTTTTAAAGTAATTTTGCTTCCCTATTGTGATCACTTTTAATTTGGAAATTTTCCTCTAGGAAGTGTACTTTAAGAGGGAAAAAACGATGTGCAATTGACCTTTGATGACTCATACATATGTTATATGAGCGAAACTTGTTTTGTGTTAGTTTTCACTAATGGAACAGTTTTTCTAAAGAAACTTTTCTCCAGGACTTGAACGTTAAGAGAAAAAAAATGATGTACAATTGACCTTTGATGACTCATATGTATATTATGTGAGCAAAATTGACGTTTTTAAAAGTAATTTTGTGTTAGTTTTCACTAATGGAACAACTTTCCCCTAAGAAATTTTTCTCTAGGACTTGTACATAAAGAGGAAAAATTGATGTATAATTCACCTTTGATGACTAATATGTAAACTATGTGAGCAAAATTGATGTTTCTTAAAGTAGTTTGGTGTTAGTTTTTACAAATTGAACAACTTATCCTTAAGAAACTTTTCTCTAGGACTTGTACATTAAGAGGGAAAAAATGATGTACAATTGACCTTTGATGACTCATATATATGTTATGCGAGCAAAATTGATGCTTTTTGAAGTAGTTTTGTGTTAGTTTTCGCTAATGGAACAACTTTTCCATAAAAAACTTTTCTCTAGGACTTGTACATTAAGAGGAAAAAAATGATGTAAAATTGATCTTTGATGACACATATATATATGTTATGTGAGCAAAATTGATGTTTTTTAGAATAGCTTTGTGTAAGTTTTTACTATTGGAACAACTTTTCCCTAAGTATCTTTTCTCCGGGACTTGTACATTAGGAGGAAAAAATGATGTACAATTGACCTTTGATGACTCATATATATGTTATGTGAGCAAAATTGATAATTTTTAAAGTAGCTTTGTGTTAGTTTTCACTAATGGAACAAACTTTTCATAAGAAACTTTTCTCTGAGACTTGTACATTAAGAGGAAAAAAATGATGTACAATTGACCTTTGATGACTCATACATATGTTATGTTAGCAAAATTGATGTTTTTTAAAGTAGTTTTGTGTTAGTTTTCACTAATGGGACAACTTTTCCTTAAGAAACTTTTATCTAGGACTTGTACATTAAGAGGAAGAAAAAATGATGTACAATTGACAGTTGATGACTCATATATATGTTATGTGAGCAAAATTGACGTTTTTAAAGTAGTTTGGTGTTAGTTTTCACAAATTGAACAACTTATCCTTAAGAAACTTTTCTCTAGGACTTGTACATTAAGAAGGAAAAAAATGATGTACATTTGACCTTTGATGACACATATATATGTTATGCGAGCAAAATTGATGTTTTTTAAAGTAGTTTTGTGTTTGTTTTCACTCATGGAACAGCTTCCCCTTAAGAAATTTTTCTCTAGGACTTGTACATTAAGAGGAAAAAAAATGATGTACAATTGACTTTTGATGACTCATACATATTTTATGTGAGCAAAAATTAATGTTTTTTAAAGTAGTTTTGTGTTAGTTTTCCCTAAGGGAACAATTTTTCCATAAGAAACTTTTCTCTAGGACTTGTACATTAAGAGGGTAAAAAATGATGTACAATTGACATTTGATGACTCATACTTAATTATGTGAGCAAAGATTGATGTTTTTTAAAGCAGTTTTGTGTTAGTTTTCCCTAAGGGAACAACTTTTCCTTAAGAAACTTTTCTCTAGGACTTGTACATTAAGAGGAAAAAAATGATGTACATTTGACCTTTGATGACTCATATATATGTTATGCGAGCAAAATTGATGTTTTTTAAAGTAGTTTTGTGTTTGTTTTCACTCATGGAACAGCTTCCCCTTAAGAAATTTTTCTCTAGGACTTGTACATTAAGAGGAAAAAAAATGATGTACAATTGACTTTTGATGACTCATACATATTTTATGTGAGCAAAAATTAATGTTTTTTAAAGTAGTTTTGTGTTAGTTTTCCCTAAGGGAACAATTTTTCCATAAGAAACTTTTCTCTAGGACTTGTACATTAAGAGGGTAAAAAATGATGTACAATTGACATTTGATGACTCATACTTAATTATGTGAGCAAAAATTAATGTTTTTTAAAGTAGTTTTGTGTTAGTTTTCCCTAAGGGAACAACTTTTCCTTAAGAAACTTTTCTCTAGGACTTGTACATTAAGAAGGAAAAAAATGATGTACATTTGACCTTTGATGACTCATATATATGTTATGCGAGCAAAATTGATGTTTTTTAAAGTAGTTTTGTGTTTGTTTTCACTCATGGAACAGCTTCCCCTTAAGAAATTTTTCTCTAGGACTTGTACATTAAGAGGAAAAAAAATGATGTACAATTGACTTTTGATGACTCATACATATTTTATGTGAGCAAAAATTAATGTTTTTTAAAGTAGTTTTGTGTTAGTTTACCCTAAGGGAACAATTTTTCCATAAGAAACTTTTCTCTAGGACTTGTACATTAAGAGGGTAAAAAATGATGTACAATTGACATTTGATGACTCATACTTAATTATGTGAGCAAAGATTGATGTTTTTTAAAGTAGTTTTGTGTTAGTTTTCCCTAAGGGAACAACTTTTCCTTAAGAAACTTTTCTCTAGGACTTGTACATTAAGAGGAAAAAAAAGATGTACAATTGACCTTTGATGACTCATATGTAAACTTTGTTCGCAAAATTGATGTTTTTTAAAGTAGTTTTGTGTTAGTTTTCACTAATGGAAAAACTTTTCTCTAAGAAACTTTTCTCTAGAACTTGTATATTAAAAGGAAAAAAATGATGTACATTTGACCTTTGGTGACTCATATATATGTTATGTGAGCAAAATTGATGTTTTTTAAAGTAGTTTTGTGTTTGTTTTCACTCATGGAACAATTTCCCCTTAAGAAATTTTTCTCTAGGACTTGTACATTAAGAGGAAAAAAATGATGTACAATTGACTTTTGATGACTCATACATATTTTATGTGAGCAAAAATTAATGTTTTTTAAAGTAGTTTTGTGTTAGTTTTCCCTAAGGGAACAACTTTTCCTTAAGAAACTTTTCTCTAGGACTTGTACATTAAGAGGAAAAAAAGATGTACAATTGACCTTTGATGACTCATATGTAAACTTTGTTAGCAAAATTGATGTTTTTTAAAGTAGTTTTGTGTTAGTTTTCACTAATGGAACAACTTTTCTCTAAGAAACTTTTCTCTAGAACTTGTATGTTAAAAGGAAAAAAATGATGTACATTTGACCTTTGGTGACTCATATATATGTTATGTGAGCAAAATTGATGTTTTTTAAAGTAGTTTTGTGTTTGTTTTCACTCATGGAACAATTTCCCCTTAAGAAATTTTTCTCTAGGACTTGTACATTAAGAGGGAAAAAAATGATGTACAATTGACTTTTGATGACTCTTATATATGTTATGTGAGCAAAATTGATGTTTTTTAAAGTAGTTTTGTGTTAGTTTTCACTAATGGGACAACTTATCCTTAAGAAACTTTTCTCTAGGACTTGTACATTAAGAGGAAAAGAATGATGTACAATTGACCTTTGATGACTCATACATATGTTATGTGAGCAAAATTGATGTTTTTTAAAGTAGTTTTGTGTTAGTTTTCACTAATGGGACAACTTTTCCTTAAGAAACTTTTCTCTAGAACTTGTATATTAAAAGGAAAAAAAATGATGTACAATCGACCTTTGATGACTCATATATATTTTATGTGAGCAAAAATTAATGTTTTTTAAAGTAGTTTTGTGTTAGTTTTCCCTAATGGAACAACTTTTCCTTAAGAAACTTTTCTCTAGGACTTGTACATTAAGAGGGTAAAAAATGATGTACAATTGACCTTTGATGACTCATACTTATATTATGTGTGCAAAGATTGATGTTTTTTAAAGTAGTTTTGTGTTAGTTTTCACTAATGGAACAACTTTTCCTTAAGAAACTTTTCTCTAGGACTTGTACATTAAGAGGGTAAAAAATGATGTACAATTGACCTTTGATGACTCATACTTATATTATGTGTGCAAAGATTGATGTTTTTTAAAGTAGTTTGGTGTTAGTTTTCACAAATTGAACAACTTATCTTTAAGAAACTTTTCTCTAGGACTTGTACATTAAGATGAAAAAAAAGATGTACAATTGACCTTTGATGACTCATATGTAAACTATGTGAGCAAAATTGATGTTTTTTAAAGTAGTTTTGTGTTAGTTTTCACTAATGGAACAACTTTTCTTTAAGAAACTTTTCAATTGAACTTGTATATTAAAAGGAAAAGAATGATGTACATTTGACCTTTGATGACTCATATATATGTTATGTGAGCAAAATTGACGTTTTAAAAGTAGTTTGGTGTTAGTTTTCACAAATTGAACAACTTATCTTTAAGAAACTTTTCTCTAGGACTTGTACATTAAGAGGAAAAAAAAGATGTACAATTGACCTTTGATGACTCATATGTAAACTATGTGAGCAAAATTGATGTTTTTTAAAGTAGTTTTGTGTTAGTTTTCACTAATGGAACAACTTTTCTTTAAGAAACTTTTCAATTGAACTTGTATATTAAAAGGAAAAGAATGATGTACATTTGACCTTTGATGACTCATATATATGTAATGTGAGCAAAATTGATGTTTTTTAAAGTAGTTTTTGTGTTAGTTTTTACTCTTGGAACAACTTTTCCTTAAGAAATTTTTCTCTAGGACTTGTACATTAAGAGGAAAAAAAATGATATACAATTGACCTTTGATGACTCATACATATGTTATGTGAGCAAAATTGATGTTTTTTAAAGTAGTTTTTGTGTTAGTTTTCACTAATGGAACAACTTTTCCTTAAGAAACTTTTCTCTAGGACTTGTACATTAAGAGGAAAAAAATGATGTACAATTAACCTTTGATGACCCATAAATATGTTATGTGAGCAATATTGATGTTTTAAATTAGTTTTGTGTTAGTTTTCACTAATGGAACAACTTTTCCTTAAGAAACTTTTCTCTAGGACTTGTACATTAAGAGGAAAAAAAATGATGTACAATAGACCTTTGATGACTCATACATATATTATGTGAGCAAAAATCGATGTTTTTTAAAGTAGTTTTGTGTTAGTTTTCCCTAATGGAACAACTTTTCCTTAAGAAACTTTTCTCTAGGACTTGTACATTAGGAGAAAAAAAATGATGTACAATTGACATTTGATGACTCTTATATATGTTATGTGAGCAAAATTGATGTTTTTTAAAGTAGTTTTGTGTTAGTTTCCACTAATGGGATATCTTTTCCTTAAGAAACTTTTCTCTAGGACTTGTACATTAAGAGGAAAAGAATGATGTACAATTGACCTTTGATGACTCATATATATGTTATGTGAGCAAAATTGATGTTTTTAAAGAAGTTTTGTGTTATTTTTCACTAATGGAACAACTTTTCCTTAAGAAACTTTTCTCTAGGGCTTGTACATTAAGAGAAAAAAAATGATGTACAATATACATTTGATGACTCATATATATGTTATGTGAGCAAAATTGACGTTTTTAAAGTAGTTTGGTGTTAGTTTTCTTAAATTGAACAACTTATCCTTAAGAAACTTTTCTCTAGGACTTGTACATTAAGAGGAAAAAAAGATGTACAATCGACCTTTGATGACTCATATGTAAACTATGTGAGCAAAATTGATGTTTTTTAAAGTAGTTTTGTGTTAGTTTTCACTAATGGAACAACTTTTCTTTAAGAAACTTTTCTCTAGAACTTGTATATTAAAAGGAAAAAATGATGTACATTTGATCTTTGATGACTCATATATATGTTATGTGAGCAAAATTGATGTTTTTTAAAGTTGTTTTATGTTAGTTTTTACTCTTGGAACAACTTTTCCTTAAGAAACTTTTCTCTAGGAATTGTACATTAAGAGGAAAAGAATGATGTACAATTGACCTTTGATGACTCATCGATATGTTATGTGAGCAAAATTGATGTTTTTTAAAGTAGTTTTGTGTTAGTTTTCACTAATGGAACAACTTTTCCTTAAGAAACTTTTCTCTAGGACTTGTACATTAAGAGGAAAAAAATGATGTACAATTAACCTTTGATGACTCATACATATGTTATGTGAGCAATATTGATGTTTTTTAAAGTATTTTTGTGTTAGTTTTCACTAATGGAACAACTTTTCCTTAAGAAACTTTTCTCTAGGACTTGTACATTAAGAGGAAAAGAATGATGTACAATTGACCTTTGATGACTCATACTTATATTATGTGAGCAAAATTAATGTTTTTTAAAGTAGTTTTTTGTTAGTTTTCACTATTGGAACAACTTTTCCTTAAGTATCTTTTCTCTGGGACTTGTACATTAAGAGGAAAAAAATGATGTACAATTAACCTTTGATGACTCATACATATGTTATGTGAGCAAAATTGATGTTTTTTAAAGTAGTTTTGTGTTAGTTTTCACTAATGGAACAACTTTTCCTTAAGAAACTTTTCTCTAGGACTTGTACATTAAGAGGAAAAAAATGATGTACAATTAACCTTTGATGACTCATACATATGATATGTGAGCAATATTGATGTTTTTTAAAGTATTTTTGTGTTAGTTTTCACTAATGGAACAACTTTTCCTTAAGAAACTTTTCTCTAGGACTTGTACATTAAGAGGAAAAGAATGATGTACAATTGACCTTTGATGACTCATACTTATATTATGTGAGCAAAATTAATGTTTTTTAAAGTAGTTTTTTGTTAGTTTTCACTATTGGAACAACTTTTCCTTAAGTATCTTTTCTCTGGGACTTGTACATTAGGATGAAAAAATGATGTACAATTAACCTTTGATGACTAATACATATGTTATGTGAGCAAAATTGATGTTTTTAAAGAAGTTTTGTGTTATTTTTCACTGATGGAACAACTTTTCCTTAAGAAACTTTTCTCTAGGACTTGTACATTAAGAGAAAAAAAAAAATGATGTACAATTGACCTTTGATGACTCATACATATGTTATGTGAGCAAAATTGATGTTTTTTAAAGTAGTTTTGTGTTAGTTTCCACTAATGGGATATCTTTTCCTTAAGAAACTTTTCTCTAGGACTTGTACATTAAGAGGAAAAGAATGATGTACAATTGAACTTTGATGACTCATATATATGTTATGTGAGCAAAATTGATGTTTTTAAAGAAGTTTTGTGTTATTTTTCACTAATGGAACAACTTTTCCTTAAGAAACTTTTCTCTAGGGCTTGTACATTAAGAGAAAAAAAATGATGTACAATATACATTTGATGACTCATATATATGTTATGTGAGCAAAATTGACGTTTTTAAAGTAGTTTGGTGTTAGTTTTCTTAAATTGAACAACTTATCCTTAAGAAACTTTTCTCTAGGACTTGTACATTAAGAGGAAAAAAAGATGTACAATCGACCTTTGATGACTCATATGTAAACTATGTGAGCAAAATTGATGTTTTTTAAAGTAGTTTTGTGTTAGTTTTCACTAATGGAACAACTTTTCTTTAAGAAACTTTTCTCTAGAACTTGTATATTAAAAGGAAAAAATGATGTACATTTGACCTTTGATGACTCATATATATGTTATGTGAGCAAAATTGATGTTTTTTAAAGTTGTTTTATGTTAGTTTTTACTCTTGGAACAACTTTTCCTTAAGAAACTTTTCTCTAGGACTTGTACATTAAGAGGAAAAGAATGATGTACAATTGACCTTTGATGACTCATCCATATGTTATGTGAGCAAAATTGATGTTTTTTAAAGTAGTTTTGTGTTAGTTTTCACTAATGGAACAACTTTTCCTTAAGAAACTTTTCTCTAGGACTTGTACATTAAGAGGAAAAAATGATGTACAATTAACCTTTGATGACTCATACATATGTTATGTGAGCAATATTGATGTTTTTTAAAGTATTTTTGTGTTAGTTTTCACTAATGGAACAACTTTTCCTTAAGAAACTTTTCTCTAGGACTTGTACATTAAGAGGAAAAGAATGATGTACAATTGACCTTTGATGACTCATACTTATATTATGTGAGCAAAATTAATGTTTTTTAAAGTAGTTTTTTGTTAGTTTTCACTATTGGAACAACTTTTCCTTAAGTATCTTTTCTCTGGGACTTGTACATTAGGAGGAAAAAATGATGTACAATTAACCTTTGATGACTCATACATATGTTATGTGAGCAAAATTGATGTTTTTAAAGAAGTTTTGTGTTATTTTTCACTGATGGAACAACTTTTCCTTAAGAAACTTTTCTCTAGGACTTGTACATTAAGAGAAAAAAAAATGATGTACAATTGACCTTTGATGACTCATACATATGTTATGTGAGCAAAATTATTGTTTTTTAAAGTAGTTTTGTGTTAGTTTTCACTAATGGAACAACTTTTCCTTAAGAAGGTTTTCTCTAGGACTTGCACATTAAGAAAAAAAAAATGATGTACAATTGACCTTTGACGACTCATATGTATACTATGTGAGCAAAATTGATGTTTTCCGACTACCTTGTTTTGATCCGTGGATGAGTTATATAGGTTGAAATGTTGGAGGAGCTACATGAAGACAAAAGAAGCTTTTTAACTTACTTTGCACAGGTTTTCTGTTTTGAACCACTCCTCTTGCTTAGGGATTCTTGATGCGCTCTGGTGATAGGCAAGCAAAATGCTGTTCCTCTGGTTTCCAGATGTTCTCTCTTTTTTGATTCCTTATGCCATTTTGTTTTTGAAGCGCTCGGAATTCAAACAAGGTTATTTCCGTCTTTTGTGTCTTTGTATTCTCCGCAACCAAAGTTACAAGATGTTGTTACACCCAACTGTTCTTCTTGACACTACTCCTTTTTCTGATAGATCCTTCAAAACAAAAAACAAGATGTTTCTATACTTTTCGGATTCCTCAAGGACCTAACTTCTTAGTATAACTTCAAACGATGATTTCTTT
>NW_027449444.1:5000-18148 GCF_964194025.1 Convolutriloba macropyga | reverse complement strand
AATCCCAACATACTGATCAGTTGACAAAATTAGCAAAACAAAATCGAAACAAGAAACTACAAAAATCTAAAAAAAATTTAAAAAAAAACATTTGTTTGTGGAGTTAAAAAAACTACAAACTGGGTTCACTCAGTAGAGGCCACATCTTATTTTACAGGAAAAAACTATTGAGACCCATGAATACTGAGAGCAACAGACCAGAAGCCAAACATTGGGAAGAGCACGGACAAAAAGCCAAAAAGAAAATTGCTGTATTTAAAAAACATGGTCAGAGTAAGTTTACTAAATTTAGCTACTAAATAAAAGCCAGCGAAATTTCATCAAAACAGGACAAAAGAGTGAACGACAGAAATATTTCAACCAATATAATATGCAAACAAACATTTTTGATAGGTCTTTATATATGTATATATATATATATATATATATATATATATATATATATATTATATATATATATTTATATATATATATAAGACCTATAGAAACTGTTTGTTTTCATAACATATTGGTTGAAATATTTCTGTCGTTCATTCTGTTGAACTGTTTGGCAATCTCAGTGATGATTGGTATCTGTGGCTTTTGATGAGTCGAGAATGAAATTATTTAATGACTTTAATTAATATTTGAAGCCTTTAGCGACTTCGAAACTACGTATCAAAAATTATTTTCACTGAGTTTTGTTCAGTTTTGTTGTTTTTCTGGTCCCCACTTAGGCAGCTCTGAATGGCTAAGCAATCTGAATAAATTAAAGAGTTCTGTTTATTGGACCCTTATCAAACATTTTAAACTACTTTGACGCTACTCAGAGATTTTTGTGGTGCGCATATTTGTATATTTGTATTCCTTTATTTTATCCTGTCATTTATGCTAGTTAAGGAATATTAGCCATGGCTCTAATAAGCCATAATTAGTACGTGTCAACGTTTTCGTTTCATGAAAGGCTTTCTGATTAAGACAAAATGAATCTTCGCTGGCTTTCATTTAGTAGCTAAATTTTAAACTTACTCCGAGACCATGTGTTCTAAAAACAGCAATTTCCTTTTTTGGCTTTTTGTCCGTGCTTGTCCCAATGTTTGGCTTCTGGTCTCTTGATCTCAGTATTCATCGGTCTCAATAGTTTTTTCCAGTAAAATAAGATGGGGCCTCAACTGAGTGGACCCAGTTTGTAGTTTTTTTTAACTCAAAAACAAATGTTTTTTTTTAATTTTTTTTTAGATTTTTGTATTTTTTTGTTTCGAATTTTTTTTTGCTAATTTTGTCAACTGATCAGTACATTGGCATTGTAAATATATTTTTTGGGTTCTAATAAGCATTGGCTTTACGCTCATATGATTTGAAGCCGTAGTTACGCTTTAAAATGACTTTGCTGGCATTTGTTTTCAAAAACTTCGGCAAAATTCTATTTTCTCCAAATTTCTTCTCTGTCGTCTTTAACTTTATTGTAAAAGTTTACTTCATATCTCGTTAATGGCCTTTATTGGCTAAGATCTAAGAAAACTCTTTTCAGAAGAGAGTTCTTTATAACTATATACTTTTTAGCGTTTGCCTCGCTGTGAGCTCTCTTGACTACGAAAGGCTCTTCCTCTAATAAAGCTGACAATCAGGTCTTTAGTTTGTTTAATTCTTTTGACTGTAAATCAATGCTTTTCCGGTTATAGTTCTTATTGTGCTTTTGTTATAGTGCTATAATATGGTTATCAGAACATAATTTTTAGGATTTTTCCTGTATCGCTTCGCAGTAGATTATGAGACTTCAGGTCGTAAATAATACAATATCTTTCAAAATACCATTTTAACTTAAAATTTTGGAACTTTTAGCATGACCGGAAGAGATCCATTTCTCATAAACAAATCTAAATTGAAATGAATATCAATTATTATAAGTTTGTTTGATTAATAAGTAGCTTGTCTTTTCATGTTTTTACAGTAAAGCGAAAATAGGCTCGTCACATTAAACAGACATTTTCTGGAGCCAAAAGTTTTGTGCTCAGAAAGTTCTCAGGAGAGTTTCTTTAATCCATCCCATTGGTTCCTTTTAAGATAGTTTCACCATGATTGACTCGCCTACTAATACTATTCAGAGATATGACATCTTTTCAAAATAGATACCTCGATGTCTAATAAGGAAATAAATTCTTAAATAATATATTCTTTTTAAAGAGGTGCTCATAGTTTTTATACTGAAAATAAAACCCTGTTTCTTCCACAAACGTAGTCCCGTGAATCAAAACTGGATGTACATTGATAAAATATGGGTGATCTTGATACATGCCTTGGAATATTTCCGGGGAAAACATTTGTAAATTTTTAAAGCGATCTTCACAGATCATCAAAGAAAATGTCTTCACAGGACTTCAAAACATCTGGATTCATTTTCAAATTCCGAAAAATTTTAACCTGCCTTTTTTATATTTCAAATTTAATTTTTCTTGACTACTTTCTTACGATATATTTTGGCTAAAGAGCATTTCGATATGTTGCCAACAATCATATTCATGACTCGTATCAAAATATATTGAGTTAATTATCCCCTGTGATACTCTTATATATGAAAATGAAAGGCGCTGTGTAAAAAAAACAATTCTTCCTTATTTTACATATCGATCCAATTCACAAAGCCATACCAAATGTGTTTGGTGTCATTGTCACAATAAGTAGACGTTGTGAAATCATAAATTTAGCCAACAAATTTGGTCAATATTGGCGTAACTCTAAATAGCGACCCACGTTACAAAAAGCAGCAGATAAATCCTTGTTTTAGCAAAATGGAGAAATCAAGGAGGCTCAGTAATTTGCACTCGCACTCAATGTTCCAACCCCGCTCACCGAAACCGCATGGAGGAGGCATTGATGAGCCAATGAGACACGTCAAACAGAAAAGTAACACGAAAAAAAAACAATAATTACCGCTAAAATCAAAATCTATTAAAAAAACATTTAGTAACAAAGTCAAAAAAGCATCAGTGACATCTAACTAAGCTACCCAAATCTGAATTTAACTCCAAACAAAGAGGATAAGACCTCACTCTAATCAGTCCTGGTCAAAAGTCGACAAAAAGAAGAACAAAAGAAATCAAAGTACAAAAGTCTATTGATTTTCTTAAACAAATTAGCTTCAAAGTGAAAACAATCATCAATTTCAATTAAGAATTACTATATAAATAAACAATCAACTCCTTGAGAAGTCAATGAGACATGTGTTTAGTCAGAGCAAGTCTCAAAAACCACAAATATATTACCTAAATTTTTAAAGCCACTAAACGGCAAAGATGGCATATGTTCACGTGGGTCATCTCTTAGCTTTTGAGCAACAACATGGAATAAAAATTTCAATGTTAGAAGAAGCATTAATTAAAAGAAAACTGCAAAAAGTATATACTTGAACTTTTGTTTCATTAGGACGCAAAAATTTGATTTCATTTTTAAGGCTACGCAACAAGTTGGAAGAAATATGGTTATAAGCGCAGCGAAATTCAAATAATTGTTGAGATTTTTTAAAGAAATGTATTTGAAGACATAAGAACCAAAAGGTATCAATATCAATTGAAAACGTTATATAGTCCACTAGTACCTCTTTAACAAACAAATGGAAAATCAGGCTCAGTCATAGGACTTAAAAACACAGTAAATACTCAATAATTGTTTCAAATTATATCAAACTTTTTTGTGGGAGCCATAAAATTAATCAAAATATTGAATACTTGATGATAATTAAGCATTGGCCTCATCTGAACGTATGTAGAAATTCCCATTTTCAGAAGTTTTAAATGAAAACAGACTTGTCTGTAATTTGCAGGATAAAATTGCGAGAAAAATTCAAAAAACAGAGAGGACCACAATACAACACGAATCATTTTTCATTGCAAAAATCTACGAGGAAAGCAAAATTAGTCTGGCTTTTGATGCCTTTTTATTGGAAACGCGTAATTGTCCCAATCTTATTGGAATAAATACATTAAAAAAAGATTTGTTGGAAGCGATTGTCAAAAGATCAAAGTTACACAAACGTTTTTGGAAAAAAGAAATGAAGTCCATCGTTGAATTCACGAGCTATGGACTAAAGATATTGATATTTTCAGCTATACCTTTAAAGGGATTCAGTGAGACAGTTCAGTGTTCAGAATATACAATGAGATTAAAAAAGTGCATGAGAAACACACAAAAATGGACAATTCAATTAAAAATTGAGAGAAAAGTGTTGAAATCATTAGAACTGTAAGGTATTCGCTGATAGATTTACATACGTCTTATTACTGCTGCATTCTAATTGAACGGGAAATGTCTATACTTTGATATAATATAACACAGAAGAGCAAAAAAGAATATCATCAGGCAAAAATCTATAATTGAATAAAAACAAAAAAAGAAACTCGTAGCTTCAAAAGCTTCAAACCAGTCGTTGAGATTTAAAACCACATAGTAAATTAAATTTTATTTCATGAAAAAAGATTTACATGTAATATTTATTATTCGGTTACAATTTAACAGAAATAAGAATGAAAAGTGAAAAAGTTCAAAGGAATCTGTTGTTTTCAGACAAACAAAAAATTTTAATGTTAGAAGAATCTTTAATAAAAGGAAAACTGCAAAAAATTTATACTTGAATTTTTGTATCATTAGAAAGAAAAAGTTTGAATTGATTTTTAAGACTGGCAACAAGTTGGAAAAATATGGTTATAAGCGCAGCGAAATTCAAATAATTGTTGAGATTTTTTTAAAGAAATGTATTTGAAGACATAAGAACCAAAAGGTATCAATTGAAAACGTTATATAGTCCACTAGTACCTCTTTAAATAACAAATGGAAAATTATGCTCAGTCATAGGACTTTAAAACACAGTAAATACTCAAAAATTGTTTCAAATGATATCAAAATTTTTTGTGGGAGCCATAAAATCAATCAAAATATTGAAAACCTGGTGATAATTAAACATTGGCCTCATCTGAACGTATACGGAAATTATCATTTTTCAGAACTTTTAAATCAAAACAAACTTGTCAATAATTGGCAGGATAAGATTGCGAGAAAAGTTCAAAAAACGTAGAGGACCCCAATACAATCTGAATCATTTTTCTTTGCAAAAATCAATGAGGAAAACAAAATTAGTCTGGTTTTTGATGCCTTTTTATTGAAAACTTGTAAATGTTCCAATCTTGTTGGAAAAAATACATTAAAAAATGATTTTTTGGAAGCGATTTTAAAGCAAGCCTTCATATGATTAAACGAATGTTTTGCCAAGATAAAACCAATAACACTACTGTTAACAATTTAATATTTCTGGCAAAATTGATTTAAAAATTGTTGAAGTTTTACAGATACAATGAATTACACAACTCAAATCAGGCTTACGTTCGCAAAATTGTCAAACTCGATAATTACTCGGAGAAATCAAAATTCAACAACAATCATTTTTATTTGATATTCTATGCTTGAGGGGCTTTTTAAAGATATCATTCACAACTCTGTTCAATGAATATATGGTTATTGCATAGTTTCTAGTGGTAAAGGAATTGTTTTCAACATTTTAACTTCACGAATTTTCGCAAAATTTTTATGCCATTTATTGTCTTTTAAGTTTGTCAAGACCCAGGTTCCAAAAAATATCATCTAGGGTTTGACAATAGGTTCCTGAAAACTTTTTTTAGCCATGAAAGGGTTTTCAACATTTTAATACCACAAATTTCTGCAGTTTTTAATAAAACTTTCAATTTTTTCTCAAGTTTTTGAAAATTTTTGTCATTTTCAGGTTTCTGTAACCTCAAAAGCCAAGGAACCTGCTCTAGTTTTTGATAATAGGTTATTGCATAGTTTCTAGTGGTAATGGGGAATCTGTTTTAAGATTTTAATATTACAAATATTAGCGATATCTAAAAGTTTAGTATTTTTTCCTTGTGGCCAGGGAACCTCCTACAGGTTTTGCTAGTATTTTACTACATAGTGTTTACTGGCTACAACAATTTTTCAGTTTCTTTATATCACTAATTTTGGCAGGTTTTTATATAAAACATTTTTTTTGAAACTGTTTTAGTTTTTTTTAAAAAGTTTCTAACGTTTTTTTCCCACACAAGGGGCACGGGAAAGTTCTCCGGCGTTGGATAATTAGTTACTGCATAGTGGCTAGAGGTAATGGAATGGTTATAATTATTTTAGTTTCACCACTTCTAACAATTTTTTGATAGAATTAGATTTTTTTCGAACTTTCTGAAAATTAAGACACTTTTTTAAATTTTGCTCTTCTCAGTTTTTTTCACAACGTTTTTCATATTTTTCAAGTTTATCTACACTTAGTGTCAAATTAGTCTGTATCAAAGTTGGTGCTTCAGCCACTTAGTATATTGAATAGTGACATTTATGTTCTCAGGATAAAAGCTTCAAGAGTTGTAGCATTGGTTTCTTTGTTTAGTTTGCTGGATTCTTTTAGTTTTTCGACTTTTCAGATTTTGTCTCTTTGGCTGGGACTGTTCAACTCATCTGCTGGTCAGATACATTAGGTCTGCTTTTCATTCAATTCCTTGGATGATTGTATTTCAGGACTTGTCCTGTTATGTTTTTTTTTATTTCTTCTAAACCATCGATGATTCTTTCGACCATTGACTTTATCAATTTCAGTGACTACTACTGCTTTGCAGTTAAAATTTGGGTTCCTTCCCATTATACCCCCCTCAAGCTTAGTGGTCAGATAACCTATAGCCCCCATCATGGTAATAATACCATAATGGGCGGGCTACAATTTCATCGGGGGCTATAATGGGAAAGACCCAAAATTTGTGTGCGTGATGTCATTTGTTCTGCTTTTAAATCAATTGCATGACTTACTGCACTCAAAAAATGAATTTCAATAATAGAATTTAAATTTTATGCAACATTTAATAGTTAATGATCAATAGTGTGCATCTAAGTAGTGCCAAACGTATATGACCAGATTCTTGAGTATTAGAGTCTTGAATTTTGATTTGGAATATTAATTCCAAAAGGTCTCTCTCAGGATTTTTTCCTTATATAGCGTATGTGTCTCATTAATTGTTAGCCCGAATTTAACCCAAAAATTCTACTGGTTTACTAAAGGACTGGTTGTCAATCTGTCTATCTTATTTCCTTAGTTGTTTCAATTCCCGCGCGGCTATTTTCAGGCAATCTGCCGGCTATGTTAATTAATTAGAAAAACTTCAATTACTTAGCTGAAGAAAAAAAAGCGCGCAAAAATTTTAATTAGTTTTTTGAGAACAAAATTTTAAAGTGCTTTTTAATGAACAAATGTGTTAATAAGTTATGCGCATCCATTTATGTTTGACACATTTTCTCCTCTAATACAATATTTTTATAGGGTTTTTGTCGGTCAATCACAGTGAAATAATTGAAAACAAATATTTCTTCGCTCTTGCAATTGCTCGCTCTTAAATGACTTAGTCTTAAAGCTTTTTGTGGAATTAATTATATCATAACTTCAAGAAATTGTATGAGCTGTTGCTCTAATTCCTAATCCGAATCACAAAACACCTGCACTGTGAAAGCAGTTAACATCATTTTGGTCAAAAAACTTAACCTACTACATTCAGTAACTTTTATTGCCACCAAAATTATCCAACGATAACAATGAAGAGTTATGCTTTTTAGAAAAATTTTGCCAGAGTAATCTTTAACGCAAAACGATTCAACGGTCTTCAGGTGTTGCTTGCAGGCGTCGGCCGCTTAGAACGTCAGTTCAGTGCCGAGACTTACTCTTTGATCCAACGAGACCAAATACCGTTAGCGTAAGACTGTGCTCGGACATACTGCTTACGGTACTCAACTCGTCAACGTCAACGATTGATGCAATTGCGTTTGCTTGGTTAACAAGTAGAAAATGACTGTGTGTCATTGCGCCTAAAGCCATTAATCAAATATTTTGCCAAAATAATCCTGATAGCCTTTGCTAAATAAAAAACATCTGTATTAGCGTATACTGTCATTTTTACTTAAAATTAAATCAAATTTCGATATATAGATATTGATTACCATTTTGAAATCTCTCGGTTCTTTGTTGGGTTGCAAAAACTGAAATCATTGTTGAGGAGATCTCTTTGACTTAATTTGAGAGCTTCCAACACTGATTTTTAAATTTGCAATGCTAACAAACAAGTGCAATAATAAAGCGCAAATCAAATGTTATAACCTGATTTGATTGAATTTTAAGCAAAAATCCCGGAAAGGATTTTGAGTCCCCATTAGTACCTCACCAGTGAAATACACGTCTTGAGTTGACAAATCAGCGCTGTTCGCGTCCGATCTCAAGTCTTGTGACATGTGAAGACATTTCCAGGCTTGCTCAAGACTTTTAAAGTCTAAGTCAAGTCTTGGCCCAGACTTGGCCAGCCTTGAGTCAAGTCCTGGCCGAGACTTGGCAACTCTTGAGTTAAGTCTTGACCACGATCTCACAAGTCTTGATTATTTTGCAGTTAGGCAAAGTAGAGTTTTCGGAAGAAATTATTAATCATTAATGCATTTCAAATTAGCAAAAATTGGTAAAAGTTTTTACAAGACATTTGCTCTTCTGACAAAGTTATTTTCGAAGTTGACATATACCGACTTCCAATGTCCCATATATTCACTCCGAAATCAATTTTTTTTCAATGGGCAGGAAAAAAGTGGCCTTGACTGGTATCTTTAGGCCAAATCAGAATTTTTTTAGTCTATCTTGTGAACTTTGTGGAAGTGCTTGTGTGGTCTTGTGCTTCTTTTTTCACTTTGAGCCACTGTAAATAAGCAGGGTTTTATAGCCAGGCCACTGTAATTGCGGGATTTCTTCTTTCGTTATCAAACGAAAGCATACCAACAAAAAAACTGTCCTGAATACTTGACCCAAGAATAGTCAATTCGCCGCCAAAACTTGTCAAGTCCTGACCAAGACTTGACTCAAGACTTGCACAGACTTAAAACTTGATTTAAGACGTGCCAAGTTTAAAAGGTGACATGATCAGAGCTCTGACATAATACTGAACCGAGACTTGCAATTTCACTGAATCAGACAGACGATTAAGACAGACTGATTAAGACAGACGCCCAGTTCGTGTTGATACGGATGCTTTTATTTAGCATATACGACCACACCTTCAACGAACTCAGGATAAATCAACAAGAACCAAAGTGAAACCGCGAGATGTTTAAAAAAATGTATATCTTTGCTAACAAATATTTTACAGTGTGTTGAAAATATTTAGTCTCTGTTGCCGTTAAAAATGAACGCACCATTTAATCGTATTCGAACAACAGCGGCTCTTTTGGTATACTTAAAAAAAGGGCTCGTATGAGCCTTGCATAGCATGGAATGTTCCAGCATACCCCTCAGTTTGCAAAAATAACAAATTTCAAATTCTGTCAGAGAAACCGTTGGGAGTATCTTAAATCAACTTCTTATGCATAGCAGAAAATTGCTTGTACTTTTTGAACCAAAAATATGTCAGCTTTTATTGGCAAACAAAAAACTCTTCAAGCATTTCCAGAAAGGTAAGATTTGATAGACACAGACACAAAAAACCACGCAAAGACATCAGAGATTACACAAACAAACAAACACCATTACACAAATACAAAACCCAAAATAGAAAAACATTTTTTATAGAACTTTTTTAATGGCAATTGGTCAATAACCAAGGTGCCACTTTTTGAGGCAATTGTATTGGAAACTGAAATTTTGATAGTAAACTTTGAAATGTAACTTTTTCTAATCTTAACAAAAATTTTTTTCTTCTATCTTGAAATTTCACGAGACTTAAAAACATACAATTTTCGTCTTGGACTTCTTTTGTAGCTATTTGTGGCAAATAAAGAGCAATTTGTTGTTTTTTATCAAGATTTCTAACAAATTTGAGCTATTCCTCTGTTGGTGTCCATCTTTTAATGGCACTAATTTGCTCATAACTCTCTCTCTCTCATTCTCTTGCTCTCTCTCTCTCTCTCTCTCTCTCTCTTTCTCTCTCTCTCTCTCTCTCTCTCTCTCTCTCTCTTATACACATATAAAACGCACATTGCTAACTCAACGACAATTATATACACCAATAACAGCGTGCGGACAAGAAAACAAACGCCCTCAAAAAGTCCATTTAATTTTTCTTTGGCGTCTGGAAATCTTGAGACGATTATATTTGTAACTGTTAAATTGACACTTATATCTGAAGTGAACCTTTTGAAATTTTTCAATTTTTCTTTTGTTTTTTGATGTTTCATTAGCATAATGGGAAAACTGAGATTGGAAAATCCTGCAGACGTGTTATCAGCAAAATCTAAAAACAATTTTGGCTTCGGGCTCACATAAAACGCAATTTTTTGCAAATATTAAGTAACTCTCTAATTTTGTTTGGATTCTTTGACAGTTTTCTATTCTGCCTCTATTTGTGTCAAACATTTGAAGGAAATCTCAAACTAACTCTCTTATTTTCCTCTCTCTCTCTCTCTAACAAGCACATACTACACTCAAACCAACACGCACACCCGTAAATACACCTACACAAGAAAACACACGCATATACAAAACCGGCAGGCAAATACAAACCTTGCCACCAACAATTTTAAATAAATTTGCTGGATGGGATCTGATAAATACTGAATGTTCGTAAACGTTAAGTTATATCTTTATAGCTTTTTGGCGACTTAGGTGCAAATTTCCAGGGGGCAAATGTATCAGTAAGTGAAAAAATGACACCAAAAACTGAAACAAACTCTGAAGCTTTTTGAAAGTTTTTGCAGTTTTTGATGTTTCCTGAGTATAATGGAATAATTAATTTTCAAACCCTCCCTGGCTTGTTCTCAGCATGGTTCAAAAACATAAAACTTTGGCGTTGGACATACTTCAAGCCGCCATTTGCATATATTAGGTTTTTTTCTAAATTTTATTGATTACTGCTTCTATTTTTGTCCAATATTTAAAGGAATTATTTCTCTCATACTAACTTTTTGTCTCTCGCTAAGCACATACCGAACATATTACCACACACAGTACAATACGCACACCCATACATGAACCCACATTAACACACACACACACACACACACACACACACACAAACACAAATGCAAACCTTGCCACCAAATTACTGAAACTGACTTTTTGGCACCTGATTTTTGCACAATGTTCTTTGCTGTTCTTTTATGTGCCGATTATTTTGTCAGGGAAGCTAAGTGTCAACTGTTTCTGGCAATTGTATTGGTAATCATAAAAATGTTACTAAAACCTCTTTTTGGAAACATTTTGACATATTTGATTTATCATGGGAATAATAGTCAAATTCTTTTTTTTAATTCTTGCAGAGGATTTAACAGCAAATTTGAAAAACAAAGAATTGGTATTGAATATAGTTAAAACCGCAAATGTTAGTACATTCTTCAAACTTAAGTAATTTTGCTAACTCCTTGTTGTTTACAGTTTTTGCACTCTGCCTCCAGTTGTGTCTAACACGTAAAGGAAATTTAAAAGCTGTTCTCAAAAATTCTTATTTAGTAGACATAAGAACCATTGTTTATCAGTAATTGTTGGTCTTTTCATCATTTTGGTATTTTAGATTGTATTTTAGTACTTTTAGAGCTTTTTTCAAAAGAATAATAAAGTTTTGTAGTTTTTATGTGAACTGAAAATAAAAATTGTCTATTTTTTTCTCAAAAAAGTTTCATTTCTCATAAGAGGAGTTTCGATATCAATAAACAATTTAGCTATTTTTTCAACCTGACAATCCATAAACTCTCTACCTCTCAAATTTGTCTATATTTCTTTTTTCTAGAGGCGTATGGTTTGAACTCTCCACTTAGACATTATAAAGAATACAATTATAAAAGATAAGAGAAGGTTTTTTCTTACTTTCAATTGTGAAATTGTTTCATTTGATATTCATTTCCTGAAACCAAGTTTTTACGTCTCCAAGTTTTTTATGTCTCGGAAATCTTCAAATTATCAAAAAAAAACTTTTTGATACGGAGATAAAAAATGGTTTGTATAATTTTTGGAAAAATGTTGAGAAAAAAATAATTGATTTTCTTTTTGGAAATTTTTGGTGACATATTTTAAATAGTTAAATTTTGGGCTTCAAACAGTAAATAACTGCCAAAAAAATCTAATTAACCTAACTAAAAGTACCGCCATTTTTTTCGTTTGTTTCTATATTAAACTTCGGCGCGATATTGCACCAATTTTTCCGTTCCAAAATTAGGAATTTGACCTGTGGAATTTGCTGCTCATGCTAGTTGGAAAGTGAACTTCTGAAAAATACCTATCTGATGGTGATAAAATCAACAACTTCAAACCAAACTAATAAACTATTTTCTTTTATGCCGTTTGTTTAAATGAAGTCTTTGACTCGGAAATTACATTGTTTTTGTTAAAATTTATCAGTACCCGATCAATGCCATCAAAAGCATTCTAACTGATAGCTCACTTAATTTTTTTTGGAACAGTATTGATATTATCTGAATCCTTTTAAAAAACAACATAGTGAAAGAACTAAATGAAAGCTAAGCATAAAGAAGATGACAAAAAACCTATAAAAAGTCATATTTGACGGACATAATTTATGTTACAGCGCAACTGGGATTACATAAACAAGTTGTTGTGGAAACACTATTTCAACATTTGAGCAACACATAATTTTGATTATGTTAAGTACCTTCGAAAAGTTGATCTTTAAAATTGCCTACCTGATATGTACCTGTAAAAATGTACTGCATTGAACATTATATCGATTGTTTAAGCAATATTTTTGTACGCGTTCTTTCTCGTTTGTATGAGTAGTACGCGTAGACATATAGGAGACTATTTGATTCAATCAGAGTAGCATATTGAGTTGGTATATTGTAATTATAATGTTGAAATAAAATCATACAAAAATTGCTCGACGCAGGTTTAAAGTAACTGTTTAACAAACGAGCAATATCTTTTTAAAAAATTGAGGTTTTCTTAACGATTTAATTCTTCGGTCACTAAAAAGTAAAAATTGAACACTAAGAAACAAAAAATTAAATTGTTACGTTGCATTACTCATTTCTGAGCGCGATGGAGATACTGTTTAATCTAGTTTCAAATCCAAAACTGTGTTCAAGTTATATGATAAGAGATTTTTTTCGCCAACTAATGTGTGCGAGTGAGTATATCAAACATCTTAGTTCATTTTTGGAAGGTGCTA